>NC_044979.1:51773636-51782590 GCF_008728515.1 Papio anubis
CCTTTGTTTTCTGCATTGTGGTCAGTGTCCTAAATTCTTATTCAAAGCCATAGTCACCAGGGCAGTTCCAAGAAGGCTGCCATAGCTACAAAGAATAAGAAATGATTCTACTTTGCTACCATAATTTTTTGGTTTCTTTTTGTTTTTTTGTTTGTTTGCTTGTTTTTTTCTTTGAGAGACAAGATCTTGCTCTGTTGCCAGGGCTGGAGCACTGTGGTGTAGTCATGACTCACTGCAGCCTCAAACTCCTGGGGTCAAGCAATCCTCCTGCCCCAGCCTCTCGAATAGCTAGGACTGCAGGTGACCACCACCATGCCCAGCTAATTTTGTAAAAAGTATTTTTAGAAATGGGGGTCTCACCATGTTGCCCAGGCTGATCTCGAACTTCTTGCCTCAAGCGAACCTCCTGGCTCAGCCTCTATCCGGTTTTAAAATTTTACTTTAGCCTTTGCAATGGATTTTAAATTGTGCCAGCCATCTTTTATTAGTCAGACTCAGGGGATTTTTATTGTTATTTTGAACCAGATCTATTTTTGCTTAATTCTATGGGAACCACACATAGTTTGTACATTTGCCAGAAATTTATTTTCCAATGAATATTACTCAGTTCTAAATAAGTGCATTCTGCATTTTCATACTGGAACATGGTAGGGGTGAGTTCAATTAGGAACATTCGTTTTTAAATTATATGATGTAGCTTGAACTTTTTTCTAAGTCTAACCTGCTGCTAACTAAAAGTAAGTTAGGGTTTTGCTTATTGTTTTTCAAAGTAATACATTTTAAACAAAGACAATCTTTTATTTATTTATTTTTTAGACAGAGTCTTGCTCTGTCCCCCAGGCTGGTGTGCAGTGGCAAATCGTATCTCACTGCAACCTCCACCTCCTGGGTTCAAGCGATTCTCCTGCCTCAGCTTCCAGAGTAGCTGGGACTAGAGGCATGTGCCACCACACCCGGCTAATTTTTTTGTATTTTTAGTAGAGATGCGGTTTCACCATGCTGGTCAGGCTGTTCTCAAACTCCTGACCTCAAATGATCTGCCTGCCTCGGCCTCCCAAAATGCTGGTGTTATAGGTGTGAGCCACTGCGCTCGGACAAAAATAACTTTTTAAAAAGTCATTAAGAACTGCTTTGTTACAGCAGTGTGTCTTATCTGTCGACTATACCACAGCTTTGCATTGTATAACCGCTTAATGTGTGTTCATACACAGAGCTAACTAGCAGATAACATGATATTAACCACAATAACCAGAAAATTAACATCACTTGTCCTTCTGTTGAACACAAAAAAGGAAATATTTTCTTAGCTAACTTTTGGAGCATGATTTATATGGAAAGCTTGAGTTTGTTCCCAGAGGTGGGAAGACCTCTTGCTCTACCGCATGGGGTGTCCGAATATGGAATATTAAGACTGTGTCGCTATAATCTGAGAAAAGCGGAATATTTTCACTTGCAGCAAAGCTTAACTTCCAGGACTGGAAGAAAAAAAGAGGCAATCTTATTACAAGACAGAACCTTCATGTGTCTCAGACCCTGAGGGATTCATAGATGTTATATTTTATTCAGTGGAACAACAGAATCTTTGAGCAAAACTGTTGAAGCAAAATCTTCAGAAAATGATGAATCCTTCACTAAAGCTTAAAGCAAACATGGAAATAAAATTACAAAGCTCCTACAAAGACTGTAGAAAAGAACACCAGGGAGAAAACGGAGGGGATTTTTAGTAAATGTCATTTATTCTTTTGTCAAAAAAGAAAATAAAGGGAGTTTCTTTGGTTGGTTTGGTTTTCTATTGTAGAGATACAGACCACAGAAGACTGTGTGACCTAAACTAGCCACGAGAATAGTTATTTGCCCAAACATCTAAGGCATGAAATAAAATTTTATGTTTTGTTTAAGTTTTCAAACAGACAGAGATTTTCTTTTAAAATGTACCTTTTACATAGAGAAAATGATAAAGAGTGAAATGTAAATGATCCACAATTCCATTGGCTAGATAACTCTGTTGATATTTTTATTTTTACTTTTTGAGACGAAGTCTCGCTCTGTCGCCCAGGCTGGAGTGCAGTGGTACTACCTTGTCTCACTGCAAGCTCCACCTCCCAGGTTCACACCATCCTCCTTCCTCAGCCTCCGGAGTAGCTGGAACTACAGGCGCCCACCACCATGCCCAGCTAATTTTTTGTATTTTTAGTAGAAACGGGGTTTCACTCTGTTAGCCAGGATGGTCTCGATCTCCCGACCTCATGATCTGCCCGCTTCGGCCTTCCAAAGTGCTGGGATTACAGGCGTGAGCCACCGCACCTGGCCAACATTTTAAAAATTAGAAGTAATACAAACACATATTTTAAAAATTCAAATATTAGTAAGTTCTGAGAGGTGTAAATGAAAAAAGATGCATTCCTTCCCTCCCTTCTCTTCACCCCTCCTTAATGACCAACCTATTTCTCCAAAGGAGAAAGTGTTAACAATGCTGTGTATCCTTGCATAAAAGGGAGTATGTCTCAGGATACCAGCACATACCCTAAGATATATGCTGGGGGGTGTGTGTGTGTGTGTGTGTGTGTGTTTAATTAAGATTTTTCTTTTCACAAAGCATATGCTATTCCATTGTACATTCATTTTTTCATTTAATATTATATATTTAATAATATATTCACAGATCTTCCTATATCAGCATACACAAAGCTATTACATAAGTTTTAAAGACTCGATTTTTATACCAGATTATTTTTAACAGCTGTAAAATAGTTCATTACACAGTGTGCCATAAATATATAATCAGTTCTCTATTGACTAACATTTAAGCTTTTTCTAACTTTTGTGAGTATATCTGTGAAGACTTAGCAGTTGAATAGCCGTGAAATAATGTCAACATTTTAAAATTTTATAGATATTATCTAATGTATTGAGTGAGCTTTGTCTCCCACTAACAGTATTTGAGAGTTACGGTTTCTCTAGATGAGGTATTACCAAATTTTAAATTTTTACTCAAGAGAAATTCTCTTGAGTTTAGAGTACTCTTATTTAATTCTTTTTTTTAAAAGAATGGACTTTTTTTTTTTTGAGACGGAGTCTCGCTTTATCGCCAGGCTATAGTGCAGTGACCCCATCTCAGCTCACTGCAAGTTCTGCCTTCCAGGTTCACGCCATTCTCCTGCTTCAGCCTCCCAAGAAGCTGGGACTATGGGCGTCTGCCACCACACCCGGCTAATTTTTTGTATTTTTAGTAGAGACAGGGTTTCACTGTGTTAGGCTGATCTTGATCTCCTCACATGGGGATTACAGGCATGAGCCCAGCCAATGGATGGACATTTTAACTAAAGTAAACCAGAGTATACTTGTTTTTGAAATATATGTTGTCTTAACACAGTGATTTGTGGACCTGTGGGGAAAAAAATAAAGTACTTTAAGATTGGATTGGCAAAGGTGGCTAACACCAGAGTAAAACTTCGTAGGCCAATAAGTTTTAGGAAGCTTTCTAAAGAGTAAATTAAACTGATAAGTCTTGTGATCAAAAGCTGACGTGCAGCTGAGAGGAGGAGAAATGGGGAGTTGTTTAATAGGTATAGGGTTTCAGTTTTGCAAGATGAAAACAGTCCTGGAGATTGGTTGCAAAACAATGTGAATGTACGAAACACCACTGAATTTCACACTTAAAAATGGTAAAGATAGTAAATTTTGTGTGTGTTTTACCACAGTTTACAAAAGACTAATGTATGAGATCATGCATCCCTAGAGAAAGAAGACAACTATTTAAGTATAGTTTCAAGAGTGTAGGGGAAGAACTTCTACCAGAAACTCAGTCAAATACCTTCAGGGGCCAGTTAATATTGTTACACAATCAGAAAGGGCTCAGAATGCAAAGATCCCCAGTAATGGATTTAAATTTAACCTAAGGCACAAATGACTACTATCTGCAGCAGTAATCTCCCCTCTTGTGCTGTGGAATAGTTGCCCTACCAGGGCATTTCCCCATCAGGGAAAGTATCTGTTCTCTTAAGCCCAATCAAACGTTTCTCAAATAAACTTGCAGTCATAGCCTTCAATCTCAACGACCAGGTTAGCACCTGGAATGAAGATGCTGAAGATGAAAACCTAGTTATGACCAAGGGGCTCAGGTCATTCATTCATAGGTCAGGTCTGACATGCACCATTGTTTACAAGCACTCTATAATTATTTTTGTCATCCCTGACAGCCACCTTGTGAGAAAAGCCAGACTGAAAGGGACAGTGTGGTCTCCAGAATCTAGAGAAAATAATAACACTTTTGTTCACAACGACTCTGAGACTCAGGTCCTGATTGCCAGAGCAGACAAATCACTGTTACAAAAATAAAATACATTTATCTTGGAAAGGTGACTCACTATGAATGCTAGGGAATTATCTAATTAAAGTGTTTCACAAATAGAATAAGACCATTTCTCGAATATTCAATGGAAGTTGGATAGCTGCTTGCTAATAGCACACAGCAGAGCATCTCAACGTTGGCTGAAGATTAGAATCACTTGGGGGATCTTTTAAAAGTCTGATTCCCTGGGGTCATCCCAGACCAATTAATCAGAGTCCCTGAGGTGGGTTTCCAGGTGATTTCAAAGTGCAGCTGAGGCACAGATGTTCTCAATTTCAGTGTGCATAATCCTTGGGGGGCTTGCCTCCCCCTGTCCGCCATCCCAAAGAAATTTGGTTTCGTACGTGTGGGATTTTCTCACAGATCTACAGTCACACATGCATCTCAGGTGATGTTGATGCAGATGATCTCTGGTCCACATGTGACTACTGCTACCGGACTGAAGTTCCTGATTTTTCATCCTCATCACTTACCTTTTCTGCTTCTCCATATATGTGCTCCCCTGGGCTTTGTTCGTGTGGCTCTTCACCCCCAAGCTAATGATTTTTATTGCTTTGCCCTGGACTATGCCTGAGATCTTCATATATTACTTACAATGAGTGGATCCAAACTGGCCACATCATCCAATGAAGTCCTGATCAGGGCTGAAAAGAATGGAAAGATGAAAAGATGATGTCATGGTTTCCCCATATCATGCTTTTGCTAACAACTAACTCCCGGATTCATACTTTTAAAAAACAAGAACACAATATTCAACACTCACCCACATCAGAATGTAATATTAGGGCTGTTCTACTGAGTCACAATTAACCCGCTGCCTACCATGAAGGTGAAAATATTTTTAGCCATGCTTGCTAGAATTAGCCCTCTAAAGTTTGTATTTGCATTTTTTCTTTAGAAGCTTTGTCATTAAATGCTATCATCATTATTTTTGACCACTGCTCAAGTTAATGTCATTGGCAAATGATGAGCACATGTATGTTCCATGATTCAAGTTGTCAAGAGAAATTTTAAACATTCTGATCTCAGAACAGATCCTGTATGTTCAAATTTTGTATTTCTCCCAGGCTCACCTAGAACTCTATATGCCTATTTGAATAATCATAGCCCAGTTTAGGGTGGTCAGAGTCAATGTTTCAGAGCAAAAATATAACGGGCTTTGGGTAAGATAAACCTATTTCAGACTTCCAGCTCTATTTCTCAGTAGGTAGGTGACCTTAGGCAATAACTTAATCTTACAGAGTCTCATGTTTTTTCTCCTGTGGAAATGTGCAACTACAAATCCTCCCTCAAAAGGGTATTACATGAAATGAAAAAGTGTTTAACACATTGACTATCTTACTGTATTTATAGTATCAGTTATATATGATACTACGTTTATAATATTTACATATTTATAGTATCTATAAATATTAGTATTTTTTCCTTTCATGTGATATATGATAGATAACATGCATAGGTGAGAGTATATATATGGATATTTTTCTTTTTTTCTTTTTTTTTGAGATGGAGTCTCACACTGTCGCCCAGGCTGGAGTGCAGTGGAGCGATCTTGGCTCACTGCAAGCTCCGCCTCTTGGGTTCACGCCATTCTTCTGCCTCAGCCTCCCGAGTAGCTGGGACTACAGGTGCCCACCACCACACCTGGCTAATTTTTTTTTTGTATTTTTAGTAGAGATGGGGTTTCACCATGTTAGCCAGGATGGTCTCATCTCCTGACCTCATGATCCGCCCGCCTCGGCCTACCAAAGTGCTGGGATTACAGGCGTGAGCCACCGCGCCCGGCCTACATATGAATATTTTTCTAACTTAATCTGCTCAAAGAAATTAAGGGAAATGAAAAATAATTCAAACTAGCATTTTACTAACCCTCAGAAGGTCATTCAACCAAAGGTGACTGGGTTATGCTCGAGCATCAGGTGATGTTGGGCAGGGGGCACTGGGTGCTGGATGGGAGCCAGACCAGGAAAGCTTGGCCATGGCCAAGAATGAGGCTCAGGGTGAAGCCAAGGAGACCAACCAGAGCCAAAGAGGGGCAGATGCCAGCGCTTGAAGGCAGTGAGGGCTCAACACTGAGCAGCAGTAGCTTTCAGAGAACCTGGAAGATGCCTAGAAGAGGCAAAGGGTCAGCTGCAAGGAACAGATCAGGAGCCCAAGAGACTGCGTCAGGGGAGAGAGAGCAGCCGGGGCCAGAAGGGACTCTGGAGGAGCACGGCCCCAGGCTGTAGTCGTCTATGAGACAGGTTACAGTCTGTCCTCCAGAGTCACTCTTGTCTTTTTATATGAACACAGCTAAACTTCTGTTCTCATATTCGGCTTTTTGGTAGGCTTTTTTGGGTGGGTATAAATGTATTCTTCTATAATTAGACACACTGCACTAGGAAGAGTAGGCTAAATAACTCCAAAATCTCAGTGATTTAATAGAAAAAAAGTGTATTATAAACTCCTATCACAGTCCACTATAAGTAGGTGGGGAGTATTGTAGGGAGGGGACCCTGCTTTAGGCAATTATCCAGGGATCCAGGTTCCTTTCATCTAGTGGCTCTGACATTCCCAGCAGGGATTCCTAATTTCTTTTTTTTTCTTTTCTTTTCTTTTTTCTGATTCCTTTCTTTTGTTATGAATTTTCTTGGAAGTTTAGTGAAGTCTATGGACGCTATCTCAGTATGAGGTTTTCAACTGGATAAAGTAAAATACACAATGTTATAAAGGAAGCCGATTAAATCAAATTACTTTTATGAAAATAATTACAATGTAAAATTTTGATAGCTAATAGATGTGTTTCCATATTAATGCCCATTGTTTTTCACAGGAGGCATCTGCCTGCTGCAGAGCTCCCCAAGATTCATGGGAGTGCTCCTGCTAACCCCGAGTCCAGGCCAGTGCCACAGCTGGGTGCCCACCACACGCTTCGTATAATGTTCCATCACCTATTACTGCAGAACAAACTGGCCCCAAACTCAGTGACTTCAAACAACCATTTTATTTTGCTCATGATTTGGTGGGTCAGGAATTTGGAAAGATCTTAGCTGGGCAATTTGTCTAGGATCTGCATAGTATCCACTAAGACAGTTGCTAGATGATGGAGTTCCAAGATGGTTTCTTCACTCACACGTTTGGCACCTCGGTGCTTCTTGGCCACAATCTCTACATGGCTCGGGTTCCTCACAGCATGGCGGTTTCAGGGTAGTCATACTTCTTAGATGGCAGCTGGCTTCCAAAAGCAAGTGTTCCAAGAGTGGAAATCGAGTATAAATATGGATATTTTTCTAACTCAGTCTAAGAAATTACAAGAAAGGAAGAATCATTCAAACTTGTGTTGTAATATTAAGCCTCAGAAAGTCACTCAACAAAGGGTGACTGGGTTATCCTCCAGCATTAGCAGTGTTGAGTGGGGACCACAGCATCACTTCTGCTGCAGTCTGCTAGTCAAAGCAGTCATCGAGTTTATCCAGAGTCAAGGAGGAACGGACACAGTCCTCACCTCTCAATGGGAGAGACTTCAAAGAATTTGTAGTTGACTTTAATCTGCCATACATTTTTTAAAATTTCATTTAATCTGTATAATAACACTATGAAGTAGGTGTCACAGTCTCCGTTTTACTGATGAGGTTTGGCCATGCCTTGTCCAATGACATGTAAGGAGGAGTACTGTGTAACTTTTAAAGATCTCCCTTATGACTCAAGGATGTCAAAAAATTTAAAATGAAGTACTCTTAAAGAAAGAGTTCTTTATCTCTTCTGCTGAATGCCATGCAGATGTGATCACTGGCACTCAAGCAGCCATTCTGAAACCTGAGGGAGCATGCTAAGGTGGAGGAGTAGTAATACAGATGGAGCCTCAGTCTTGATGATCATGGAGGTGCCATACCCGCCTTGGGCAGCTGCCTCTGGACTCCGTTTAAAAATGTGAGAAGGAAACAAATTTACTCTTTGGTCTAAACCACTGTTATTTGGGGAATTTCTGTTTCTTACAGTTGAACCTAATCCTAAGTAACATAGAAGAGCTGTATACATTGGGGATATGAGTATCAACTTTGTCATGACAGCTTCATGTCAGTGATATAGAAGTACAAGGAAGCAGGTAATCATTAACAAATTGAAATAACTTTATGGAGAAGACGTATCCTAGAGCAGCTCAAGAAAGAGAGGAAGCCTGGGCAACATACTGAGACCCCCATCTCTAAAAAAAAATTAAAAAGTTAGCTGAGCACAGTGGTGCATGTCTGTGGCCCCAGCTACCTTGGAGGCTGAGGTGGGAGGATCGTTTGAAACCAGGAGGCTGAGGTTGCAATGAGCTGCGATCATACCACTGCACTCCAGCCTAGGTGGCAAAGTGAGACCCTGTCTCAAGAAAGTAAGAGAAAGAGAAGGAAGGAAGGAAGGAAAGAAGGAAGGAAGGGGAGAAGAAAGAAAGGAAGGAAGGAAGGAAGGAAGGAAGGACGGAAGGAAGGACGGAAGGAAGGAAGGAAGGAAGGAAGGAAGGACGGACGGAAGGAAGGAAGGAAGGAAGGAAGGAAGGAAGGAAGGAAGGAAGGAAGGAAGGAAGGAAGGAAGGAAGGAAGGAAGGAAGGAAGGAAGGAAGGAAGGAAGGAAGGAAGGA
>NC_044979.1:51782690-51923856 GCF_008728515.1 Papio anubis
GAGAGAGCCGGGCGCGGTGGCTCACGCCTGTAATCCCAGCACTTTGGAAGGCCGAGGCGGGCGGATCACAAGGTGAGGAGATCGAGACCATGGTGAAACCCCGTCTCTACTAAAAATAGAAAAAATTAGCCGGGCGCAGTGGCGGGCGCCTGTAGTCCCAGCTACTCGGGAGGCTGAGGCAGGAGAATGGCGTGAACCCGGGAGGCGGAGCTTGCAGTGAGCCGAGATTGCGCCACTGCACTCCAGCCGGGGCGACAGAGCGAGACTCCGTCTCAAAAAAAAAAAAAAAAGAGAGAGAGAAAAAGAAAGAAAGAAAGAAAGAGAGAGAGAGAGAGGGAGGGAGGGAGGGAGGGAGGAAAACTCAATGTATTTGCCCACTTAAAAATATTTCAGGTTGGCCGGGCATGGTGGCTCGTGCCTGTAATCCCAGCACTTTGGGAGGCTGAGGCGGGCAGATCATGAGGTCAGGAAACAGAGGTCAGAGACATCCTGGCTAACACAGTGAAACCCCATCTCTATTAAAAATACAAAAAAAAAAAAAAATTAGCTGGGCGTGGTGGTGGGCACCTGTAGTCCCAGCTACTGGGGAGGCTGAGGCAAGAGAATGGCATGAGCCTGGGAAGCAGAGCTTGCAGTGAGCTGAGATCGTGCCACTGCACTCCAGCCTGGGCGACAGAGCGAGACTCCATCTCAAAAAAAAAAAAAAAAATCTGAGTGACTAACATATTTGCCAAGGAACTGGAGATAATTTTAGGTGAACTCAAAAACCATGTGTGTTTTTAACACATACGAATAGGAATTCCCTGAGGGGCACTTATAGGCTATGGTCTCCCATGCTGCTTGACCATTTCAGCTTTTTTGCTTCACTTATTCTGGATTTAAAATCTTGGGCAGGAGCATCTGATTGGCCAAGACTGAGTTATACACATGAGCCAAAACTTCCAGGGATGGTAAATCAAGGATCAGGCTCTTCCACTAAGACCTATATGAGGGGGAATATCATAAACATAGGAAAAAGCCCCTTCAGATATCCTACAAATCTCCAGTACACTTGGCATGCAATCCCTCCCAGCAGTCACTGTCATGTAAGTGAAACCAAAGGCTATGTGGGGGGCTGAGGGTGGGGGGAGGAATTTTTTGTTTGAATCCACACACCAGGGCACGTGTTTGCACTCAGAAGGGTATTCACCATTCATGTGCATTAGTGATATTGGGGACGTGGGGAGGGGCTTTAAGGAATGTTGGTTCATGAGATTTTTAAACATTTTTAGCACCAGCTTGTGAAGGAAGTGTGAGCTACTTCCTTCTCTCATACCAGATGCCTCCTTAAGTCTTTTGATTTCTTCCTTCCCATCAACATGCTCATTAACAAATTCAGAAAATATGGTTTTGATTAAGTAAATGGATAAACAGATGCCAAACCTGGGTGGAATAACAAACAAAACTAGTGATGTTTGCATAGAATTGGTTTTAGGCCCAGTATTCTTACTTCCTTTGGTGGTTTGCATAGTGGAATAGAAAGGTAACTTATAACATTTCCAAAATAAATTTTCAGCATGAGAGGAGATAGGCCGTCAATTTGGAATGGTTTAGATTTAGTAGGAGAAGTTATCAGAAATCATCCTTAGAAATGAGATTCATTTGCTGGAATGAGAAATCACCTCTTCGAGTGTCAATTTCCCACATTGAGGGAAGTGGCCTAGATAGAGCCCAGAGTTCCTTCTAGTCTTCGTCTTTAAGTAGCATGACGATGAAGAAAAACCATATGAATATGATAGTCAGGGCTGAAAAACGTTCAGTAGTTTTTAGTGGTTTATATGTTAATAAGGTGAAATGATTGTAAATGAAAAACCATCTACAGTTTAATTCAGTGGTAGCTCTTATCTGTGGGTCAGCATTCTTAGTTGCAAACAAGAAAAATTCTAATTTAAGCAAAAAAGCAATTTATTGAAAGGAACTTGGACAAGTCACAGAATTTCCAGGAAAGCCAGGCTCAAGACTCAGGTGAGAATAAGAGCCCAAATTATGCCACAGAACAGAAGATGGGACACGCCTGTTATTGTCAGCAAATGCTGGATGTCCCTGTTGGCTTCATAAGGCACAGATGAATTCTTGAGCATCGCAGCTTCTTTGCTTCATTTTTTTTCTAGATTTAAAGTTCTGGGAAGGAGTAGCTGATTTTGCACCGAAGCCCAAATTTCCAGGGATGTTGAAATTAAGGATTGGACTCTTCCACAAAGACCTATACAATAGGGAACTCCCCTAAACATAGGAAAAGGCCCCTTCAAATTCCCTACAAATTTCTACCACATCTGGCACACCGAGGATCATCTCTACCAGTCCAGAGGTGGGAAGAGAAGAGAGAGCTTTTCCTAAAAGTCATTATATTATTCTACAAGTGAAGAAGCAAACATCTCCATTTATTTAGAGTTTCACCTCCTAAAAAGGCACAGAACTGAAAAACATGTGCTTCTTGATGCATTAAAATTTAATAGTCCATTAGATATGTGGAGAATACATTAAGTCTGTCGGGATAGAAATAGTGAATGTTTGTTTCAGTTTTTGTAGCCCAGCTTCTGAACTTCCTTCTTATATCTGCAAACAAGAATTCTTTACTTTGTACAGAAATCTTCACTGTGTGCTTTACTGTGATGTACAGGTTGCTAATATTTGACAAGCTGAAAATTCAAGATACATTCCTTCTTAGCTTCCATTACAGCTGTGTCTTGGGTACATGATATAGACACCACAACCAGACGTGCCTGCCCAGACCTTGGATTGGGAGCTAGGGACACCAATGGGGATGGTGAGGAAGGTTCTCTGGCAGTGGGGCAGTAGAGGTGGTAATACTGGTGGCTGCCCCAAGTGCTGAGGGCCAGTGGTGTTAGCAGTACAGGTGTCCAATGTTTGGTACTGGTCAAGAGGTGTCCTCTGTAAGCCAGTTCTGCAGTATGATCTTAAACGGTTTTGCTGGTTGTATAACCTTGATCTTAATTGTCCAGTCATTCTGGTGATTCTGATACCCAGTGCTCTCTTTTAAAGATCTATTTCTTTTCTTTTCTTTTCTTTTTTTTGAGATGGAGTGTCACTCATTGCCCAGGCTGGAGTGCAGTGGCGCGATCTTGGCTCACTGCAAGCTCTGCCTCTCAGGTTCATGCCATTCTCCTGTCTCAGCCTCTCAAGTATCTGGGACTACAGGTGCCTGCCACCATGCCCGGCTAATTTTTTGTATTTTTAGTACAGACGGGGTTTCACGGCGTTAGCCGGGATGGTCTCCATCTCCTGACCTCGTGATCTGCCCACCTCGGCCTCCCAAAGTGCTGGGTTACAAGCGTAAGCCACTATGCCTGGCCAATGATCTATTTCTTTCAAGTAAACCAGAGTAGGCCTCTGTGAACTAAAACTCTGATTGATACCTTAGTATCCTCTCAAAATATCCAGCCTAGGGCCTGATACCCAGTAGGAGCATGGTAACTATTTGTTGCACACAGACAGGAAGAAAAGAAGTAAAGAAAAGGAAGGAAGGAAGGAATGAAAGAAAAAGGATAGAGCATGTAGTTTGGATGCTAATTGTTTTATCATAATTTGTAATTTTGAGGGGTTGGGTTCACCCAAAAAGAAAAATAGAGGGTACCTGGATAGTCTACTGCAAAGTCACAAGGACAACGAAAATTAGAGATTTATTTTGAGACAGTCAAAATAATAGATGTGATTTGGCCTTAAGAGAAAATTCAGGGTCGGGCACAGTGGCTCCCGCCTGTAATCCCAACACTTTGGGAGGCCAAGGTGGGCAGATCACTTGAGGTCAGGAGTTCAAGACCAGCCTGGCCAAATGGTGAAACCCTGACTCTATTAAAAATACAAAAATTAGCCAGGCATGATGGTGCATGCCTGTAATCCCAGCTACTCGGGAGGTTGAGGCACGAGAATCATTTGAACCCGGGAGGTAGACGTTGCAGTGAGCTGAGATGGCACTGAAACAGGAATTAAAAGAAATTAAAGAATGTGTAAGCAAAAACTCAGTTGTATGTAAGAAAATCCAATTTCCCCTGATGAAGAGAAAGAGTTGGGGTCCTTTAAAATTAACTGCCTGTTTTTCTGTGGCTAGTGAGCCTTATCTCTCCATTTCCCAGGCATTGTGAAGACTCTGTTTCTCTAGCTGTGCAGCTGCAAGGTCACTAGACATAATCTCAAGTCATAAAACATATTGTGCCTTAAAAAGTAAGAAATAATGTAATGCATGTCTCAATTGAATAACTGTCTTTGTTTCTCGCTTCTGTAATATGCTTCGCCTGCACAGATCTCCCCCCACCCCACGAAATGCTTAAAAGGTAGCTTGACTCTTTGTTCAGAGCTCAGTCCTTTGGATGTTAATGCAACTGGGTTGGTGCACCTAAATAATTAAATAATTCCTCCTCAACCCTTCAGTCTCTCTGCTTCCTTAATTATCCCGCAGCAGCGCCACTGCACTTCAGCGTAGGCAACAGAGTGAGAGTCTGTCTCAAGAATAATAATAATAACAATAATTAATAAAAAATGTAAAACTCAGGTGCAGAAATAAATATGTATGTATTATATAGGTTCTGCTACATGTAATAGATACTCCAAATAACTGTTTTAAATAAGATGAAAATTTAACTCTTTCTTTTGTTACAGTAAGAAGTAGATGATAAGAGACATGGTGTGAAGGTTTTATTTCATGAGGTCATTCAGGGATCCAAGTGTCTTCTTCTTATTCTATAATACTTAACATATTGCCCTTACCTTCATGGTCCAATATGGTGCACCATCATATCTATCTCCATGTTCCAAGCAGCAGGATAGAAAATGGAGGCATGAGGCGGGGCATGGTGGCTCATGCCTGTAATACCAGCACTTTGGGAGGCCAAGGTGGGCAGATCACAAGGTCAGGAGTTCGAGACCAGCTTGACCAACATAGTGCAACCCCATCTCTACTAAAAATACAAAAATTAGGCGTGGTGGCACATGCCTGTAATCCCAGCTACTTAGGAGGCTGAGGCAGGAGAATCGCTTGAACCCAGGAGGTGGAGGTTGCAGTGAGCCGAGATCATGCCACTGCACTCCAGCCTGGTGACAGAGTGAGACTCTGTCTCAAAAAAAAAAAAAAAAAAAAGAAAATGGTGGCATGATGGGAATGTCCCTTTCATTATGACACATCCCAGAAGTTAAACATTTTACTTCCCATCACATGCAATTGACCAGCTCTTAGTGATGTGGCCACACTTAACTGTAAGGGAGGCCGAACAATGCAATCTTTTTTTTTTTTTCTTTTTTTTTTTTGGACATGGGATCTTGCTATGTTACTCAGGCTGGGCTTGAACTCCTGGGCTTAAGCAATCCTCCCTTCTCAGCCTCCTGAGTAGCTGGGACTACAAGTGTATACCACTGCACCTGGCTAACAATGCAGCCTTTATACCAAACCTCCATGCAAATGTCTACCAAAAAAAAGGTTCTATCACTATAAAAGAGGGGGAGAAAAGATACTGGAATGCAGCCAGAAATCTCTGCTTCAATAAATAACAGACACACTTTAACATACGAAATTAGAAGAGAATATAATGGAATTTTCTCTGAGAGTTGCTGAACATAGCTGAATATGAGAAATGCCTCCAGATGTCATAAAATAGGACATTCTTCATTTATAATGAAATAGGTTGAGAAAAGGGACAGCTTATGCTCAGTCTCAGCCTTAATGTCTATATTCGGAAAAGAAAAGGGTAAAAGACTGGACTGAATGAAAGTTTAAAGGTCTTTCTCAGGGCAAATTGCTAAAGTGAAGAGCTGTATGCTTGGCAGAATGTAGTGTGCCTACCCAAACATTCCTCTGGGCCTTTGTAGAAAATGTAATGGCCCATAAGGAGGTCAAAGAGGCCTCGGGGCTAGAGGAGACAGAGAAAATACCAAGGGAAATTACAGATGACAAATGCAAGGGCAAATTGGGTGCAAGTTCAAAACTGTGGAAACAGCATGGAGAGATGGAGGGCATGTGTATGTCTGAGTTATCTTGCAACATACTACTAGGGGCAAAGAGTAATGGGGCTCTAAGCCACTGGTGGTAAAGGCAGAGGGCAGTGTCCAGAGAATGACAGCTGGGGCAGAACCTCCTGGGGCCACTGCTGCCCAGCTGACAGGCTCCTGGGCTGACTCTTCTGAATTGTACTTTTTTTTTTTACTTTTGAAATGGAGTCTCGCTCTGTGCCCCAGGCCGGAGTTCAGTGGTGCAATCTCAGCTCACTGCAACCTCTGCCTCCCGGGTTCAAGCATTTCTCCTGCCTCAGCCTCCCGAGTAGCTGGGACTACAGGCACCCGCCCTTATGCCTGGCTAATTTTTTTTTTGTATTTTTAGTAGAGACAGGGTTTCACCATGTTGGCCAGGCTGGTCTCAAACTCCTGACCTCAGGTGATCTGTCTGCCTCAGCCTCCCAAAGTGCTGGGATTACAGGCATGAGCCACTGCACCTGGCCCTGAATTGTACTTTCTGAAGCAGTCTTCAAGCAGCCGATTTCCTAGAAGCGTGGTAATGCTTGGCCCATCTTCACCATTGTAACTGTCTGTAAAAGCTTTGGATAGACATCATTCCCTTGTCTCATGCTCTCAGGTTGATTATAAAGATATACATGTCACCCAAGCCACCTACGTGTGTCATAGGGTGCTCTGGTTTAGTGTGTTTTTGTTTCCTTCCTTTCTTGGCCTATTGCAATTAATTTAAGGTGAAGTAAATCCAAGGAAAAACATGGCTGAAGGTCTACTTATTGTTATTTCTAGTGCAATAACATCTTGTAAATTCTTCCCTATTCTACCACTGAACAACAGCTCAATAGCTTCATTTGACATCCCCATGGACACAACAGAATGGCCGTCTCAAGTTTTCCACTCTTCTTTCCTTTTTAGTAACTTACCTTCAGACTTCTCCAAGCAGTGCTTTTAGCTATGTAAGTTCTAAGTGCCTGTAAGTGCTATGATATCCCAAGTTGAGAAGATTTTACACCCCGTTTGTGAACATTTAACTGTTTCTCCTTTGTGGCTTCCTTAACTCTCTCTTCTTTTCCATTTGACTTTATTTCTCACGTGTCTACCTGTCTCAGATCTGGTGTCAGGGGTTGAGGGCACAGGCTCTCCATTCAGACTGCCTGGATTGAATTCTTCCTCTTCTGCTTATTTTCTGGGGCCTATGGGCACAAGACTTAACCTACCTGTGTCTGCCTTCTCCTCTATATGACTGAAACTGGTCCAGTTGTTCCATAGAGCCAATGTTTATGGTCCTTTTTCCTTTTTCTTTTCTTCTTTCTCTTGCTTTCTTCTTTTCTTTCCTTTTTTTTTTTTTTTGACAGGGTCTCACTCTGTTGCCCAGGCTTGAATGCAGTAATGTGATCACAGCTCACTGTAGCCTCAACCACCTGGGTTCAGGTGATCCTCCCACCTCAGCCTCCCATGTAGCTGGGACTACAGGCTTGCGCAACCACACCTGGTTAGTTTTTTGTATTTTTTTGTAATGACAGCGTTTCACCATCTTGCTCAGGCTCAAGCAATCCACCTGCCTCAGCCTCCTAGAGTTCTAGAATTACAGGCATGTTTATGGTTTCTTCTGAATAAACATAGAAGTTGACCCTCTCAGCTTTGAAACTTGAGAAAGTTACATTTGTCTTACCTGAGTTCCTTTCTCAGAAAACCAAGTCAGGCTTCCCAGATAGTATCAAGGAACTGAAACTTACTAGGTCACCACACCCAGACAATGAGACAGGCCAGACCCTTCACGGTCATGATTGACTAACAGTTAGGCCCTAGCTAATCAACTGCCTCCTGTTGACCAACTCCTCTTTCTTACCCCTCCCTAATTCCTGTTTTCCCACACTTGGTTACATTTCTTCCCCTAATTTTAGTAGGCCGGGGAGATGGATTTGAAACTGATCTCCAATCTCCTCAGCTATAGCACCTGATTCAAGCCTTCTTCCCTGGCAATATTCATTGTTTCAGTGATTGGCTTTCTATGCGGCAAGCTGCAGGACCCAGAGAGAACCCTTGACATTTTGGTAATACAATGATGATAATAATAGTATCTAGGATTGTTGTGAGGTTTAAATTATTTAATACATGTAAAGGGCTTAGGACAGTGCCTGTGACATAGTAAGCACTCAGTGAGTGTTAGCTATTATCACAGAAAAATTGACTACTATGGCCAGACGTAGTGGCTCATGCCTGTAATCCCAGCACTTTGGGAGGCGGGTGGATCACGAGGTCAGGAGATCGAGACCACCCTGGTTAACACGGTGAAACCCCGTCTCTACTAAAAATACAAAAAAATTAGCCGGGTGTCGCGGCGGGTGCCTGTAGTTCCACCTACTCGCGAGGCTGAGGCAGGAGAATGGCATGAACCCAGGAGGCAGAACTTGCAGTGAGCTGAGATCATGCTACTGCACTCCTGCCTGGGCAACAGAACGAGGCGCCATCCCAAAAAAATAAAAAGAAATAAAGAAAAATTGATTATTATTATTTCCAGAAATTCTTCATAGGAGTCTTCAATAGTGAGCATCTGTTGGTGTGCATAGCATGCCTACCCTCCCTTGTTCTGGTAATAATGATGGGTGACAAAGTGCTAGCAGCCCTCACTCTCAGCGCCTCCTCGGCCTCAGTGTCCACTCTGGCTGGCGCTTGAGGGGCCCTTCCGTCTGCCACGGCACCGTAGGAGCCCCTCTCTGGGCTGGCTGAGGCCGGAGCCCCCGCCCTCTGCTTGCCGGGAGGTGTGGAGGGAGAGGCACCGGCGGGAACTGGGGCTGTGCGCTGTGCTGGCGGGCCAGTGTGAGTTCCGGCGGGCGCGGGCTCGGCGGGCCCTGCACACTGAGTGGCCGGCCGGCAGCGCCGGCCCAGGGCAGTGAGGGGCTTGCAGCTGCGGCGGTTGTGCCGGGTTCCCCAGCGGTGCCGGGTTTGGCTGTCTCTTGGCAGGGCAGGGCTCGGCACCTGCAGCCCTCAGTGTCTGAGCTCCTCCCCCTGAGGTGGGCTACGATGCAGCCTGAGCCTGGCGCCCGGTCCCATCGACAGCCCAAAGGCTGAAGAGTGCAGGCGCGGCTCAGGACTGGCAGGCAGCTTCACCTGCAGCCCTGGTGCAGGATCCACTGGGTGAAGCCAGCTGGGCTCCTTAACTGGATGGGGACTTGGAGAACTTTTATATCTAGCCAGAGGATCGTATGTGCACCAACCACCACTCTGTGTCTAGCTCAGGGTTTGTAAATACACCAATCAGCACTCTGTGTCTAGCTCAGGGTTTCTGAATACACCAGTTGGTACTCTGTATCTAGTTAACCTAGTGGAGGCTTGGAGGACCAGCACTTTGTGACTCTGTGTCCAGTCAAGGATTGTAAATGCACCAATCAGCACTCCGTGTGTAGCTCGAGGTTTGTAAATACACCAATCAGTACTCTGTGTCTAGCTCAAGGTTTGTAAAGGCACCAGTTGGTACTCTGTATCTAGCTAACTCTGTATCTAGCTAACTAGCACTCTGTGACTCTGTCTAGCTCAAGGATTGTAAAGGTACCCATCAGCACTCTGTCAAATCAGACCAATCAGCTCTCTGTAAAGTGGACCAATCAGCTCTCTGTAAAATGGACCAATCAGCAGGATGTGGGTGGTGCCAGATAAGGGAATAAAAGCAGGCTGCCCCAATCAGCAGTAGCAATCCGCTAGGGTCCCCTTCCGTGCTGTGGGAGCGTTGTTCTTTTGCTCTTTGTAGTAAATGTTGCTGCTACTCACTCTTTGGGTCCACCCTGCTGTTATGAGCTATAACACTCACTCTTTGGGTCCACCCTGCTGTTATGAGCTATAACACTCACCACGAAGGTCTGCAGCTTCACTCCTGAAGCCAGCGAGACCACGAACCCACCGGGAAGAACGAACAACTCCAGACCTGCTGTCTTTTTTTTTTTTTTTTTTTTTTTTTTTGAGACGGAGTCTCGCTTTGTCGCCCAGGCTGGAGTGCAGTGGCCGGATCTCAGCTCACTGCAAGCTCCGCCTCCCGGGTTCACGCCATTCTCCCGCCTCAGCCTCCCGAGTAGCTGGGACTACAGGCGCCCGCCACCTCGCCCGGCTAATTTTTTGTATTTTTTAGTAGAGACGGGGTTTCACCATGTTAGCCAGCATGGTCTCGATCTCCTGACCTCGTGATCCGCCCATCTCGGCCTCCCAAAGTGCTGGGATTACAGGCTTGAGCCACCGCGCCCGGCCTAGACCTGCTGTCTTTAAGAGCTGTAACACTCACCACGAAGGTCTGCAGCTTCACTCCTGACAGCAAGACCACGAACCCACCAGAAGGAAGAAGCTCCAGACACATCTGAACGTCTGCAGGAACAAACTCCGGACACACCATCTTTAAGAACTGTAACACTCACCGCGAGGGTCCGCAGCTTCATTCTAGAAGTCAGTGAGACCAAGAACCCACCAATGCCGGACACAATAACACATTTCCTTACTCTGGGAAGTGCCATTCTACATGGTTTCGTTTGTCCTGGTCCCACTCAGGTCCCAGGGTATAGAGATGGGCATCTGACCCAAGCAGGGACAATCCTGTGGTTCTTCATTCATTTAGTAGCAGTGACTGTTTCAAAGTGTGGTCCTAGAATCCAAGGAGGGCCAATCAGAATCCTTTGAAGGTGACAGGCAGATGCTGGCCTAAAATCGTCATTCTTCCTGCCAGGGCTGCTGACGTGAGATAATGAAAGTTTTGTGATAAAGGCAGTCATCTTCCCTGTATGCAAAGAGAAAGCCCATCTGAGATGGGAAGCAGTAAGGCCAAAACACAAAAGAAAGAACGGAGAGGTTGTGGGATAGGGTGGGAAGGAGAGGGAGAGGCCTTATGACTCTTGAGTTTTGGGGGCTGGCAACCCTCAGCCAGCTCTTACAAAGAACTTCGCAGTTTGGAAGCAGGAAGAGTCTCTTTTGGTGCTTAAGGTAGTTTGAGTTGAGTTATTGTCATTGTAACTGGAAGAATCATGACTAATATGCTCCTTATACTAAATTTGTTCTTTTCCCTTTCCTTCCTTTCCTTGGACTCCTTTCTTTCCAGGCCCCTGTGTGATGAGGGCCTTGGTCTAAATTGGGACTGCCAGACTCCTCTGTAGGACCTATCTCTCTTCTTGTTTTGGTTCAGGAGTTTTCCATCTCTAGCTAATATTCCTGGTTTCCTTGGTTGTATTGACCAACTGTGACCCAAAATCTTTATTTCCTCATTTCTTCCAAAGTGTCTCCTCAACAGCTCTCCAGTGTCCCTCTCCCTTATAATCACCTCAATCAACTTCCATGTTTTCCTTTGAGCAGATGTATCCAGCTCAGTTTTTACTTTGTTCTGCAGCTGGTTCCCTTATGTCTTTATTTTCTTCAGATCTTAATCTTGAGTCATTTGCATAAATGTGTTTCTTTTTGACAGGAATGTTACATACCAGCCCCCTTATAGCTTGCCAACTTTTTTTTTTTAAAATACAGAAGACACTTCTCTGCTATGTTTCATATCCAAAACACTTCCTGACTACCCTTTTTTTTTTTTTTTTTTGAGATGGAGACTCACTCTTGTCACCCAGGCTGGAGTAGAGTGGTGTGATCTCAGTTCACTGCAGCCTGGGCTCAAATGATTCTCTGGTCTCAGCCTCCTGAGTAGCTGGGATTACAGGTGCCTGCCACCACATGGAGCTAATTTTTGTAGTTTTAGTAGAGACAGGGTTTCTCCGTTTTGGCCAGGCTGGTGGAGTTACAGGTGCCTGCCATCACACCCAGCTAAGCTTTATAGTTTTAGTAGAGACAGGGTTTCTCCATGTTGGCCACCTGGTTTTGAACTCTTGACCACAAGTGATCCGCCCGCCTCAGCCTCCTAAAGTGCTGGGATTACAGGCATGAGCCACCACACCCGGCCCTGGCTACACATTTCACTCTGGTGGTTTAGTGCTGCCTCATCTCCAGCTGCTCCCTATCTCAAGTGAAATTATCAATCCCTAATGAAAAACCACAGCAATTATTTAATTTTGTTAATTTTCATGCCAACAATTCTATTTCTCACTTATTCTCCAGTTCAAGCCTCAAACCAGGCCCTTTATGGAGGGCTGTAAATTTTCATTGTTATTTAAAGGCAAGCCACACAGCTCTTCCTTAAATTGCACTTCCAATTAATAAATGCAAATGGAGTAAATAATATAAAAATTCAACATTAGGCAAACACCATAGTAATAACTGTTGCAAGAAAGAACCACTAATGAATGCTAGAATTAGTGGACGAAGTCCAATGAGAAACAGGATATTTGCATAATTTCAAAGAATCTCTCCACAAGATATTTATTCATTATGAAGAGGGAAAATTGTAACTCTACACTGACGAATCCTGGAAGTGATCAAGGTCAGCATCACCACAAAGACCCATCAGTGTCACATAACCATGCTGTGATGTCCTGAAGAAGTGAACAACATCTCTTCTGCGATGTTCTTGACAAAAATGTACAACCTCAATCTAGTCATGAGAAATCATCAGATAAAGCCAAATTGGAGAACAGTCTGAAGAATAATTGACCAGTACTCTTCAGAAGTGTCAGGGTCATGAAAGATGAAGAAAGACTGAGCAACAGTTACCGACTGAAGGAGATGAGGGAGACAGGACAACAAAATACATATAACCCAGAATGGGATCCCAGACAGGAAAGGGACAGAGGACACGTGGTGAAATTTGAGTAAGGTCTGTAAATTAGGTGGTAGTATTCTATGGAAGTTAATTTTCTCATTTAGATCACTGCCCTAATTTATTGTCTGAGTTATAGCCTAGGCATCAGGATTTTTTTTTTTTGAGATGGAGTCTCGCTTTATCAGCAGGCTAGAGTGCAATGGCGCGATCTCAGTTCACTGCAACCTCTGCCTGCTGGGTTCAAGTGATTCTTCTGCCTCAGTCTCCTGAGTAGCTGGGATTACAGGCACCTGCCACCATGCGTGGCTAATTTCTGTATTTTTAGTAGAGACGCGGTTTCACCATGTTGGCCAGGATGGTCTCTATCTCTTGATCTCATGATCTGCCTGCCTTGGCCTCCCAAAGCCCTGGGATTACAGGCATGTACCACCACACTTGGCCGGCATCAGGATTTTTAAAAGCTGTATGGGTGGTTTTAATGTGCAAAAGGAGGAAGTATTACATATTAATAATAGTCTAGACACTAGCTTTGGCTTGTCCTACTACTCTTTTGTATTAAATCCTTGCAAAGACTGCAGCCAGTCATTGCCTTGAGGGAACTCTGTGATAGACTGTATTTCCTAGAGGCAAGACATGGCAGATCAGACAGGAGCCAGGTCTGAATGGTGCTCCATGCTCTAACTCTTCAGGAGGCTGAGGCATGAGAATCACTTGCACCCAGGACGCAGAGGTTGCAGTGAGCCAAGATCATGCTATTGCATTCCAGCCTGGATATATTATACATATACTTATGAATAAATTTAACCAAACAGGGGTAAGATCCATACATGGACAACTATGAAACGTTGATTTATCAAATTATAGAAGACACAAATAAATGAAAATATATCCTGTGTTCATGGATTAAAAGAATCTATATGGTTACAACGTCCACGCTTCGCACATAGAGTTCCAAACAGAACTCTTACCTGGTAGGTCAACCATGTAACCAGTCAATAACCAATGTTTTTCCTGTGAACAAGTAAGAATTCCTGAACAACTTTTGTATTTTTTGTGTGTATGATTTGTTACTCAAAGCAATCTACAGGTTCAATGATATCCCTATCAAAATTCCTATATCATTTTTCACAGAAATAGAATAAACAATCCTAAAATTTGTATGGAACCACAGAAGATCATGAATAGCTAAAGCAATCCTGAGCAAGAACAAAGCTAGAGGCATCACACTTTCTGATTTCAAAATATAGAGATGTAGTCATTAAACAGTATGGTGTTAAACAGTATGGGCAACAGAGCGAGTCTGTCTCAAAACAAACAAAAAATTCAGAGGTGTATTTCATCAGTTCTTCGAGAGGTCCAGGCAGGATGGAGCACGAGTTGCCCTTGGCAAAGGCCAGCTCAGTTACGCATGCTTGTGTCGCTTTGCCCTCCTCTATTTTCCTCCCACTATCCTGTACTACTGCTCTGGATCACATTTCTGAATAAATGACTTGCTCACAAGTTCCAAAGCCTCCTTTTTTTCTTTTATCTTTTGAGATGAAGTCTCGCTCTATCGCCCAGGCTGGAGTGCAGTGCACAATCTTGGCTCACTGCAACCTCTGCCTCCTGGGTTCAAGAGATTCTCCTGCCTCAGCCTCCCGAGTAGCTGAGAATTACAGGCATGCACCACCAAACTATGTTTTGTATTTTTAGTGGAGACATGGTTTCACCATGTTGGCCAGGCTGGTCTCAAACTCCTGATCTCAGGTGATCCGCCTGCCTCAGCCTTGGAAAGTGCTGAGATTACAGGTGTGAACCATCGAGCCTGGCCCAAAGGCTCTATTTCTGAGCGAACCCAGGGTAAGATGTCTTTGGTGAAAACAATAAAATCACACAGAATTGGGATAATCATGGAAAATCCAGGATGTCTAATTTGGGGATTAGAGTGTCTTCTGTTATTTGAGCTATCTGTCCCTCTGTCCCTCTTTTCTTCGTTCAAATGGAAGGCAAAGTGGCTAGTCCAGTATCAGCTTGCTTTTTTTTTTTTTTTTTTTTTTTTTTTTACCGGCCTGCCTTAATTCTTCAAATTCCGTTTGCACTCTCTCCTTCAGTGGTTTCATTTGCAGCTGACAGCTAACCCTCATTACCCCTTTGGCCGAAGCCAGAAGAAAATAGTGTGGCTTAAATAATTTTTCTGCTCTGTTTAAACAAACTCCCACTGGCCAGCTGCTGCTGCTGTTGTGCTTACAACCCTCTTTTTTTTCTTCCAGCTTCTGAATATCTCTGCTAATAGTTAGCTTCCACAATCTTTCACCTTTTGCCCAGCCCACCTGCTACCACCTTCCCCATCCATGCCTCATACCTTGCAACTTGCCTCCCGTGCCTCATCACCGTTCACTCCATCAGCCTCTCTTCTTCACACCTGCCACTCATGAGCAGTTTACTCTTTCCAAGACAGCAGCCATGCTGTGACGCAGGTGGAAAAATAATCAATGAACAAATAGTCCCTAAAGGCCATTTGACTTGTCCAAGACTACAACCATTCACATATTCATTTGGCAAACATGTATTGAGTGTCTAATATGTGCCGCACATTGTTCCGGTGCGGGGTGTATAGCAGTGATAAAAGAGACAAAAAAAATCCCTGTTCACATACAGCTTACCTTTCAGAGAGTGGCAAATTAGTGATAGAGCTGGGACACAGCTCTATATCTCTTTATTTCTAAAATAGTCCTTTTTCTATACCTGTTTACTTAATGGCAGACATAGCACTCATTCTATATCTCATGGTGTACTAGGTCGTTCTTGCATTGCTTGAAGAAATACCTCATTTTGGGAGGCTGAGGCCGGTGATCACGAGGTTAGGAGATCGAGACTATCCTGGCTAACATGGTGAAACCTCGTCTCTACTAAAAATACAAAAAATTAGCCAGGCATGGTGGCATGCACCTATATTTCCAGCTACTTGGGAGGCTGAGGCAAGAGAATCACTTGAACCTCGGAGGCGGAGGTTGCAGTGGGACAAGATCACACCACTGCACTCCAGCCTGGGCGACAGAGCAAGACTCTGTCTCAAACAACAACAACAACACACACACACACACACACACACACACACACACGAAATACCTGAGGCTGGGTAATTGAGGAAGAAAAGAGGTTTAATTGGCTCATGGTTCTGCAGGCTTTATAGGAAGCATGGTGCCAACCTTTGCTTGTCTTTTGGGGAGGCCTCAGGAAACTTATAATCATGGCGGAAGGCGCAGGGGGAGCAGGTGTGTCACATGGCAAAAGCAGGAGCAAGACAGAGTGCTAGGGAGGAGGTGCTACCCACTTTTAAATGACCAGATATCAGGAGAACTCACTCACTATAGAGAGGACAGTACCAAGGGGGAAGGTGCTAAACCATTCATGAGAAATCTTCCTCCGTGATCAAATCATCTCCCTCCAGGTCCCACTTCCAACATTGGGGATTAAAATTGAACATGAGATTTGGATGGGGACACAGATCCAAACCATGTCACATGGCTAAATTTTCTTTTGAGTCATCGGTCTCAAGATTAAAATTTGTCATTGACTCACTACTCCCAGCCACCCCAGATTCTTCTCTGTTGAGCCCCTACAACTGTTAAGGATGTTCAACCTACCTTTCCCTATCTTGGTTAGAACTACGCAAGCCAAAGGGCAGGAAATGCCAGGTAGAGCAGGAGAGGCTGAACCATGGCTGAACCATTTCAGCCATGCTTCCACTCTGCAGGGACATCAGCTTTTTCTCACTGATGTCCCTTCTCTTTGTGATTTTGAAAAGACTTTGCTACATTTCTCAGACCTGTGACTTGATATATATTATAACAAAAAAAAAAAACCCTCTTCCTTATGTAACAGCCTGCTTTAAAACCATTGTTATTATTAGTAGAGGTACAATTAGTTAATGAGACCACTGATATCTGTGATATCTGTGTGGGGGCTGTTCAGCTTTACTGATGAGCCAGTTGATTCAGCAAGAGGCTGAGTGAGATACAGTCTCTCCTACTTCCCCTCATTCCCTGCAAAGGCAATGGAAAATGAGTGCTTTTTCAGTTCAGTGTGTACTCTCTTTGGGAATTTGCCATTGTTGTTTTTGAAGATAATGGAATTTATGCTACAGGCTCCAGGTGGAATGCTATCCAACTTTTCTGTTTTCTAGCACAAGTTAGGGCAAGGGCATACCCATTTCTTCATGGATCTGAAAGAAGAACTTGCCACTCAGCAGCTGACCTGCATTTGCAAGGTCTGATAAGCCTCCCCTCCCCTCTCTCAGTGGTTCCCATCCTGACTACACAAGATGATTGGAGAGGTTTAAGATCTGCTTCATTTGGAAGAAAAAAATCCCCAAAAATTAACCTTTAGAGATTAATTGCTTTGGATTGAATATTGCCTCTTAACATCTTCTAAAATGTAAATACTTTCTGGAAGGAAGGAACACATTACATTCTTTACACATTAGTGAGTTTTATCCTATCAGCCTCCTCTATTTGAAATAGCTGGGCAGAATGAGCCCTAAATCTCTATCTTTAGGGAGGGAGGCAGAAAGCCTTGGAAGATATGAGGGATATGCTAGTCCCAAGGACTAACACAGGGCTGGCTGACCCTTTGTGATTACCAAGGACACGGTAAGGGTGATGCTGGGAGGGGAGGGGAGGGAGAGGCCCTGAAGTTTGTCGCTTCTGGCCTGGGGCCTTTGATCGCTCTAGTTCCTCTGTGGACATGTGGGAATAAAGCTGCTTCTGAGAGTGAGGTCCCTATGAGCCCAGTTCCCAGGTTAAGCAACATTTCTCAAACTTTTCCCCACTCTGAGCCAGGCCACAGGCAATCATGACAATGTGTCCTAGACGCAACTGATTTTACTTTGGCTTTCTCCTAAAGTAGTGACAAAAACAAAACAAAACAAAAACAAAAACAAAAAAACAGTAAAAAGGTTATAAACAAGGTAAGTTCACGGAAGCATGGAAAGGCTCCCCGTTCCTCCCTTTTATCTTAGGGAGGCCTTTCTGGAGTTCCATCACCTTGCCAGCCCTTTTATGCTCCAAGTCAGAAAAAAACGTACGCTAGCATGCATACAAGGCTATGATTTTACTACTCAGGAAGCTACATCTCTCAGACCTTCTGTCTGGGTTTACAGCCTGGAAATTCTTATTGCATCAGCTCTGGGAAAAAAATCTCACTTATCTAAGCTTATGCTTCTGCGGTAAGTTTTCCATTTATGTCCACTAGGGACAGTGGCCTACTGTGCATTCAGATCTTTCCAGGGGTCAGACACTTCCGTCAGTAATGTCTGCCCATTCTGGTGGTGACTTCACGCAGCAAAGGGAAAGACGAGAGTAACAGCAGTTCTGGAGAAGAGAAGCTTCTAATACACTCCACAAAACAGGGAGGGCTCCAGGCCGTGTTCCCTTTAAAATATATATTTTTGTGCTAATGAAAAATAACAAAACAAACTGGCACAACAGGTAGCTTTATATAGCTTAAACTAATTTCAATTGCTATGAGGTGTACTGAAGGTCATAGTAAGGATATCTATAATTTATTCTGTTTAATTTTATATATGCTAATTACAAATGCCTGGATTTCCAACATTGAGGAATATAGGTTGCCTTTAAAATTGTGATTTTTTCATAGCTGTTTTGTTTTTCATGTTGATAAACTTTTTAAAATGCCTTCAGCAGTCTAAGACATGACTTTCTGTACTCGGAGGCTAAAGACGTGATGACAGTTTTTCTTCTTTCTAACTCCCCCTATCTTTTTGGAACAGGCTGTGGCTGTGGGCGGACTATTCTGATACCATTGCTTTGGCTGTGCAGTATTTTGCAGCTTAAAAGTAAAAGTTCTCTCTGTTATCATTGAACATGCATCCTTGCTAAACACACAATGGATGTTCTCTAGATACAAATGAGTTCCTTGGATTCTGGTGTTTCAGTTCAATGGCTCTCAAATTTCAGCATGCATTTACGTCACCTGGGAAGCTTTCTAAAATGCAACACATCTGGTGTTACCTACAGAGTATATGATTCAGTAGGCTGGGTTGGGTATCAAGGATCTGCATTAATCTTTGGCCTGAGGACCATATTCTGAAGACAAATCATTGCCTTAGAGATGGGTTTCTCAACCTCAGCACTATTGCCATTTTGGTTGGATGATATTTGTTGTGAGGACTGTTGTCTGCATTGTAGGATGTTTAGCAGCACCCCTAGCCTCTCCCCACGAGATGCCACTAACATTTTCATCCTCCTCCCACTTGTGTCAACCAAAAATGTCTCCTGGAGTGGTGGATGTGAGAACCAATGCCTTAGAATCTTTGTCCTTCCCAACTCAAATGTCCTGGCCACCCAAGCATTCTTGTGATGAATTCGTGTGTGGGGCTCTTGTCCCAAACTGATTTTTCTTTTTTTTTGAAACAGAGTCTCGCTCTATTGCCCAGGCTGGAGGGCAGCGGTGTGATCTCGGCTCACCCCAACCTCCACTTCCCAGATTCAAATGATTCTCCTGCCTCAGTCTCCTGAGTAGCTGGGACTACAGGTGCGTGCCCCTGCGCCTGGCTAATTTTTGTACTTTTAGTAGAGACGGGGTTTCACTGTGTTGGCCATGCTGGTCTTAAACTCCTGACCTTGTGATCCACCTGCCTCGGCTTCTCAAAGTACTGGGATTACAGGCGTCAGCCACCGCACCTGGCCTCCAAACTTAGTTTTCTTAGGAAGCTGTACGATAAAATGAGGATTTTTTTTTTTTTTTTGTCCCTGCCCTAGAGTTATGTGGAACTTGAAATCTGAGAGAGATGATTTAGGGTATCTGTTGTAAGAAATTTTTTTTTTATTATACTTTAAGTTCTAGGGTACATGTATGTGCACAACGTGCAGGTTTGTTACATATATATACATGTGCCATGTTGGTGTGCTACACCCATTAACTTGTCATCTACATTATGTATATCTCCTAATGCTATCCCTCCCACCTCCCCCCACCCCACGACAGGCCCCGGTGTGTCATGTGTCCAAGTGTTCTCACTCTTCAGTTCCCACCTGTGAGTGAAAACATGCGGTGTTTGGTTTTCTGTCCTTGCGATAGTTTGCTGAGAATGATGGTTCCCAGCTTCATCCATGTCCCTGCAAAGGACATGAACTCATCCTTTTTTATGACTGCATCAAACTAAGGGCACATGACCATTACCAAACCCCCAGATGACTTTTATTTGACCAGAACAGATTTTGTTCATTATTAAAATTAGTTGCCAACATTTGCAATTTGAGATATATTCATTTTAAAAATTTTCTTGAAAATTCAGAAGATCCAGTCACATGGGCCCACACGCCTATGAATCTGTGCTGGGCATGGTGGCTCACGCATGTAACCCTAGCACTTTGGGAGGCCAAGGTGGGTGGATCACTTGAGTCCAAGAGTTCAAGACCAGCCTGGGCAACATAGTGAAAGCTCATCTCTACAAAAAATAAAATTAGTCAGGCCTGGTGGTTCATGCCTGTAGTCCCAACTACTTGGGAGGCTGGGGTCGGGGGATGACTTGATCATCCCACTGTACTCCGGCCTGGGCAACAGAGTGAGAAACTGTCTCAAAAAGAAAAATAAAAAAGAATCAGATGGACTGGACTAGAGGAAAAGCTGCACCTAGAGAGCCAGATGTGCTGTCCAGTTGCCCACGTCCCCACGTGTCTGACCTCACTCATGCATAGTACCTGTCTGCCTCCTAAGGGCACTGGATTTGTAATTCTTGGTTTAAAGCTCCACAGCCAGTAGCTGAGAATGCAGCATTCCTCATGGAACAATTCTACTAGGGTTGGCAATGTTGGTGCTAACTCTTGAATGTATTCAAAGATTACTTTGTTTGCAAGGCAATGGGCCAAGTGTTTTAATCTCCTATGATCACGATATCTCCTCATTTTATGATACATTTATGTGGAGTTTTATGTGTTTTCCCTTTCTGGAGCAAAACTTGGATCATAGGCACTCAGCCTCCTTTGCACATTCTACGAATGCTTTTTGTTGTTTAGGAACACAACTCTGTGTGTCTGTTGAGAATTCTCTCTCAAGTGCTAGTTCTTGATCTGGCTAATGAATCATTTCTAGGAAACGAAGAAACAAAGGAAAAATGGGTGTGTGATGCACCCCCAGCCACACTGTCTCTCATCTCACCTGAAATAACAGTGTCATATGTAATGATTAGAGACTGAGAGTTGACCACAAAAGACATGGAGGAAAATGTCATGGTGGGGAGGGCTGGCTTCTTGGGCACACAGCCTGTGCCTGTGAGGGTCCTGGGCTTGGTTTAACACTCTGTTGCTGCCATCTTGAAATTCTTCACAATTTTTGAACAGTAAGTCCTGCAATTTCATTTTGCACTGAGCTCCACAAATTATGTAGCTGGGCCTGTCTAAAAGAGGGATTTAAAAATTTATTATTGTGGGAGGTGAAGAGTGTTCAAAAATGTTAGTGTAGGAATTTCATTACTGTAAAGAGAAACAGCCTCCTTTTCCCTGAGATAGGGATTCCACTTATTCAGAAAATTAACAAACAAATTCTGAAAACCAGCTGTGTGTGAACTGCTAGGAGGCAAGAAAATACAGATGATAAGGAGGGCAGTATGGTGGTGTGGAGCCAGGTGTAAATGGATTTTAATGAACTTAGACAAATCACATAATTTGTCCTCTTACTTACGCCTCTTTCTTGTGCCGTCAACTTTCAGCATTACCTATAAGTCTCAGCTTAATAAAAAGATGTAGGTGCCCCCATTTTTTTAAAGCTTTCCTTCTCCTTCCATGGCCCTTATTTTTTTTCCTTACCTGTAAGAAAAAAAGGCCTCCTTCTATGGTCTTAGCTTCTTACCTGTAAAGTGAGGATAATACTTCTGACATTAAGAAGTTGTAAGGATTTTTTTGTGTGTGTGATGGAGTCTCACTCTGTCACCCAAGATAGTTGTGAGTGCCTAGTGCAGTGTCTGACATAGTAGGCCCTCACTATATGGCAGTTCTATTAATATTAATATGGGCCTTTGTTCTCAAGGAGTCTAGAATCTAGAAGGTGAGATAGATATATTAAATCATGGCAGTAGAACCTGGTGCATTGGTTGGCTCAGGCCACCATAACAATATATCATAGACTGGGCATTTCTTAAACAGAATAAATTAATTTTCTCAGAGTTTTGAGAAGTCTGAGATCACGGTGCCAACATGGTCAGGTTCTGATGAGGGCTCTCTTTCTGGCCTGCAGACACCCACCATCTCGCTGTGTCCTCACATGGTAGAGAGACAGTTCTGGTCTCTTCCTCTTCTTACAAGGGCACCAGTTCTAACAGATCAGGGCTCTACCCTTATGCCCTCATTTAACCTTAATCCATCCCCCGCTCCCCGAAGGCCCCATCTCCAATACAGTCGCATGGAAGTGAGTATTAGAGCTTCAACATACGAATTTGGCGGTGGGGTGAGTGGGACAAAATTCAGTCCATAGTATCTGATATAAGTACAACCAGGGCATAAATGAAAGTGCCCTGCTCAGCCAGGCATGGTGGCTCACACCTATAATCCCAGCACTTTGGGAGGCCGAGGTGGGCGGATCACCTGAGGTCAGGAGTTCGTGACCAGCCTGGCCAACATGGTGAAACCCCGTCTCTACTAAAAATACAAAAATTAGCCAAGTGCCATGGTGGGCGTCTGTAGTCCCAGCTACTCGGGAGGCTGAGGCAGGAGAATCACCTGAGCCCATGAGGCGGAGGTTGCAATGAGCCGAGATGGTACCACTGCACTCCAGCCTGGACAACAGAGTGAGACTGTCTCAAAAAAAAAAAAAAAAAAAAAATCCTCCCCCCTCTGTCTAGCCTCAAATCTATTTTCCGTAGTCAATGGTATGGACCAAATATTTGTATTCTTCCAAAATTCACATGTTGAAACCCTAATCCCCAGTGGGATGCTGTTTGGAGATGGGGCTTTTGGGAGGTGATTAAGTTGTGGGGGTGGAGCTCTCATGATGGGATTTGTGCTCTTACAAGAAGAGACATGAGAGAGCTTGCTTCCCCTCTCTCTCCGCCATGAGAAGATGGCCCTCTTCAAATCCAGAAGAAGGATGTCACCAGATATGGGATCTACCAGCACCTTGGTCTTGTACTTCCCAGCCTCCAAAACTGTTGAGAGATAAATGTTGTTTAAGGCACCCAGTCTGTGGTAGCTGGTTATAGCAGCCTGAACTGCCTAAATCAACATTCAAACAATATTTCTGTTGTAACTGTTCTCATATTTGATGCTCTCCTTTACTCCTTTCAATGCTGGATGTCTGTCTTGTGCTATATTTTTCTTTCAGCTTTTCCATTGATTACCTTTGTAAGTATGAATAATTTATTTATGCCTCTATTTCTTGTGCCATCAACTCTCAGCATTATCTATTGAGTCTTAGCTTAAAAAGAAGATGTTGGTACTCCCATTCTGTTTTCAAGCTTTCCTCCTTCTTCAATGGCCTTTTTTTTTTTTTTGTCAATTACCTTTTTGCATGATTGAGATTACCGATTTGTATTCTGCTCTGCTACCACAGTCTAGTCTTCCTTGCAAGCCAAAAAAGCAGCTTTTGTGTTATTAGGCCTGTGCAAATGCTGGCTCAAGTTATATGCTAGAAACACTTTACTTCTTTACTGGTCCAAATGATACACTCGGGATCAGTAAGATAATTTCTTTTCCTCAAGGTCAAATGAATTTTCTTTTCTTACAATTAAAAAATGTCTTAAAATAATTATGCATTTGAGCTTGCTACATATTTGGATTTCCTTTTCTTGTAGAGTTTTATTTTAAAGTTTCTAAATGTACTCCTCTCTGTTTTCTTCTTTCTTTTTTTGAGACGGAGTCTTGCTCTGTTGCCCAGGCTGGAGTGCAGTGGGGCGATCTCGGCTCACTGCAAGCTCCGCCTCCCAGGTTCACGCCATTCTCCTGCCTCAGCCTCCCAAGTAGCTGGGACTACAGGTACCCGCCACCACACCTGGCTAATTTTTTAATATTTTTAGTAAAGCCGGGGTTTCACTGTGTTAGCCAGGATGGTCTTGATCTCCTGACCTTGTGATCCGCCCACCTTGGCCTCCCAAAGTGCTGAGATTACAGGTATGAGCCACCATGCCCGGCCTCTGTTTTCTTCTTAAAGCCCTGGCTTCAACAAATCCTTTCTATCATATCATCTATTAGATTATTTCATCTTTTCCATCAATATGACCTTTTTAGGCCAGGCGGGGTGGCTCACGCCTGTAATCTCAGCACTTTGGGAGGCCACGGCAGGAAGATCGCTTGAGGCCAGGAGTTTGAGACCAGCCGGGCCAGCATGGTGAAACCCTGTTTCTACTAAAAGCACAAAAAATCAGCCGGGCGTGATGGTGCACACCTGTAATCCCAGCTCTTCAGGAGGCTGAGGCATGAGAACTGCTTGAACCCAGGAGGCAGAGACTGCAGTGAGCCAAGATCATGCCACTGCATTCCAACCCGGGCGACAGAGTGAGACTCTCTCTCAAAAAACAAACAAACAAACACTAGATAAAATTTGGATTGCAGAGGGAAGAAAAAGGGAGAGAGACTGAGAGACAGGACTAGCCGGATTTCCTAGGCCAACTAAGAATTCCTAAGCCTAGCTGGGGAGGGTGACCGCGCCCACCTTTAAACAAGGGGCTTGTTACTCAGCTCACACCAGATCAATCAGGTAGTAAAGAGGGCTCACTAAAATACAAATTAGGCTAAAAGCAGGAGGTAAAGAAATAGTCAAATCATATATCGCCTGAGAGCATAGGGGGAAGGACAATGATTGAGATATAAACCCCAGGCATTCGAGCCTGGAGTGGGCAGCCCCCTTTGGATCCCCTCCCGTTGTATGGGAGCTCTGTTTTCGCTCTTAAATCTTGCAATTGCACACCTTCTGGTCCATGTTTGTTGCGACTCAGGCTGAGCTTTTGCTTGCCGTCTATCACTGCTGATTGCTGCCATTGCAGACCCTCTGTTGACTTTCACCCCTCCAGATCTGGCAGGGTGTCTGCCACGCTCCTGACCCAGCGAGGCGCCCATTGCCACTCCAGATCAGGCTAAAGACTCGCCATTGTTCCTGCACGGCTAAGTGCCAGGGTTCATCCTAATCAAGCTGAATGCTTGTCGCTGGGTTCCACCGTTATCTTCCGTGACTCACGGCTTCTAATAGAGCTATAACACTCACCACATGGCCCAAGGTTCCATTCCTTAGAATCCATGAGGCCAAGAACCCCAGGTCAAAGAACAAAAGGCTTGCGCCATCTTGGGAGCCGCCCACCACCATCTTGGGAGCTCTAAGAACAGAGACCCCCAGTAACAAGACTACTTGGAGACAGGAATAAAGAAAACATCATGGCTTGAACTGCCTCCCAGATTCAAGTGATTTTCCCACCTCAGTCTCCTGAGGAGCTGGGGTTACAGGCATATGCCAACACGCCCAGCTAAGTTTTATATTTTTAGTAGAGATAGGGTTTCACTATGTTGGCCTGGTTGGTCTCAAAACCCTGATCTCAAGTGATCCTTGGCCTCCCAAAGTGCTGCGATTACAGACGTGAGCCACCGCCCCCAGCCTATGTAGTCTTTTTTCTTTTTGAGACAGAGTCTCGCTCTGTCGCCCAGGCTGGAGTGCAGTGGCGCGATCTCGGCTCATTGCAAGCTCTGCCTCCCAGGTTCATGCCATTCTCCTGCCTCAGCCTCCTGAGAAGCTGGGACTACAGGTGGCCTCCACCAGGCCTGGCTAATTTTTTGTATTTTTAGTAGAGACGGAGTTTCACCATGTTAGCCAGGATGGTCTGGATCTCCTGACCTCATCATCCACCTACCTCAGCCTCACCAAAGCGCTGGGATTACAGGTCTGAGCCATCACACCCGGCCCAGCCTATGTAGTCTTTAGAGTGGAAAAACTAACTCTGCAAGCATGCAGACATATCCTTTGGCTGAACACCTCACCCTTTTAATTTTATAGACTCTGTTACTGCTTCCAAAGTGGGTGACTTATTCCTATCTGAGTAGAACTTAATGGAAGAAAAAAAGACCCTAGGAGTGCAAGTGGGGAAAAAAAAATAGTCTTCCCACCTCTATTTAGCTTTAAATCTGTAAATCTATTTTACACCTAGGGGTGTAAAGAGGGAAAGAAACACACAGGAAACATATGATTAATATTTCGAGATACAATCCCACCACAACTGGTGGAATATTATTTTTCCTTAGACTTTTGAAAGTATAAGTCCACTTTTTTCAGCACCCATTGTTACTAATGAGAAATCAGATGCCAGTCTGGCTTGTTCTTTTGTGTCTGACTTGGTTTTACTTTCTGAACGATTTTGAGGTAGTCGCTATATGTTTAGTGCTCTGAAATTTCAGAGTAATGTGTCTATCAGTAGGTGTTTTTAAATTTGTGAACTGGGCATTTAGTAGATCCTTTCAATCTGAACATTTATGAACAAGAGGCTTTACATATTTTCATTATTTATTTGATAAATTTGTCCTCTTCATTATCTCTGTCCTTTCTTGAAATTTGATTTGTCTAATATTAGACTAATGCTGAATTGGTCTTTTAGGTTTTAAATATTGTGGTAAAATACACAAAACATTAAATTGTCTCTTCACTTACATCTTGCCCCCTGCCTTCATATCTCTTTGTCTTTTTCTTCTAAAGTCTGAGAAATTTCCTTGACTTTTCCATTCTTCTAGTATGTTTTTTATGTCAATAACTAATAATTTCTAATGGTTTCTTCTGTTTTCTGATTGCTCCTTTTTAATAGAAACTTATCCTTGGTTATGAATTTCATTTGAGTATTTTAATTACAATTGCTTTGTTTCCCAAATTATTTCAGTGTTTCTGATGATTTATCTTGGTCTCTCTTGTTGCTGGTTCTCTTCGTCTCTTCCAATGAAGAGAACAGTCTTAATTTATCTATTCACATGTAAGAAGGAGAGCCCGAGTAGCTAATGTGGCTTTCTTTTGTCTTCCTTTTGTTGTAAACTCTTCAGATTGAGATTCTGCAAGGGGTAAGCAGGCAGGGCTGTGGGATGATAGGCTTTGCTCTCAGGTGAGCAAGGTAAGGGTTGGCTATCAGGCTAGGTATCCTTCCAAGCCGATGAATGAAAAGGACTTTATTCAGGGACACCATTGTCCACCCTAGAAGCTTTAGTTTTGCTAATTAGTTCATGTGGAGTTGGATGGATGATTCAAGCAGATCAAGTTTGAAAATACAGTAGATACCTTTGGAATTTTTCCAGTGTTGATGCTTTGTTTTAAGTTAGTGAGTCACACACTATTTGTATTCTTTTAATGGAATTGAAAACATTCTCTAAATTTTGTTTTGTTTTGTTTTTGTGACAGTCTCACTCTGTCATCCAGGCTGGAGTGCAGTGGTGAAATCTCAGCTCACTGCAACCTCTGCTTCTTGGGTTCAAGTGATTCTCCTGCCTCAGCCTCCTGAGTAGCTGGGATTACAGGCCCCCACCACCTCACCTGGCTAATTTTTGTATTTTTAGTAGAGACAGGGTTTCATCATGTTGCCCAGGCTGGTCTCAAACTCCTGACCTCAAGTGATCTGCCCTCCTCAGCCTCCCAAAAGGCTGGGATTATAGGTGTTAGCCACCACACCTGGCCCATTCTCTGAATTTTGAATATGAATTTACTTGCAATAGGAACTATTTCACAAGTAGAGTATGTACATGTAGGGATGAATTCAGCACTATAACTGATTTATTTAAAGAAAGGATTTATCTACATATTGGGTTTCTACTGTTATTGAGGTAGACATTTTATAAGCAATTGAACTCAAATTATGGAGTTGTTTCCACCTGCCAACTTTTTTTTTTTTTTTTTTTTGAGAGGGAGTCTTGCTCTGTCACCCAGGCTGGAGTGCAATAGTGCAATCTTGGCTCACTGCAACCTCTCCCTCCCAGGTTCAAGTAATTCTCCTGCCTCAGCTTCCCAAGTAGCAGGGATTACAGGTGTGCACCACCATGCCCAGCTAATTTTTGTATTTTTAGTAGAGACAGGGTTTTGCCATGTTGGCCAAACTGGTCTCAAACTTCTGACCTCAGATGATCCACCTGCCTCAGCCTCCCAAAGTGCTAGGATTACAGCGTGAGCCACTGCACCCAGCCCACCTTCCGTCTTTATTTGGATGTTGTTTTATGGTATATGCTAATAGACTAGCCTTGTTATATCCTTCAACTTAAATATATATATACACATACATTTATTTTTTATTTACATTATGAATGCATATATTTATATATAAATTATATACAATATGAATGCATATATTTATATATAAATTCTCTAAATTTGCAGACGTGTGTGTGCGTGCATGCGTGTGTGTGTGTGTGTGTATATATATTATCTCCACCAATCAGTCCGTGTAGATTTGGTAGTTCCAGTGGTTCTATGGTTCAGTTAAAAAGAATTGAAAGTACTCTGGTACATCCAAATGATAAAATATTCCCCAGTCTTTCCACTTTTTCTTACTTTCTCCTTCCCTCCTACATAGAAGTTTAATAATTGTTCAGAAAATATGTATTCAGTTGAACATTTTTTTTTTTTTGAGACGGAGTCTCACTGTGTTGCCAGGCTGGAGTGCAGTGGTGCAGTCTCAGCTCGCTGCAACCTCCGACTCTGGGGTTCAAGAGAGTCCCCTGCCTCAGCCTCCTGAGTAGCTGGGACTATAGGCGCGCGCCACCACGCCCAGCTAATTTTTTGTATTTTAGTAGAAACGGGGTTTTACCATGTTGGCCAGGATGATCTCAATCTCCTGACCTCGTGATCCACCTGCCTCAGCCTCCCAAAGTGCTGGGATTACAGGCATGAGCCACGTGCCCGGCCCTCAATTCAACTTTTTTATCATCCATTATGTGAATCCTGAAGCCTATTCAGCATCATTTTGTTTCTAGATTGCGAAGACTGCAGGATCTTCATATTTTGACCTAAAATTGGTAGATTTGTCTTTTAGCCTATCTGAGTTGCCTCTACTTAATTCGTAGGCTTTAACTCTGGCTAGGTCCTGAAGCACATGATATATTTTCCTTTCCTTGTCACTGTGGAACCTGATGAGTAGTCTCTGGGGTTATTTCCTTCCTGTTCAGACTGGACCAAAACAGCTCTCAGGACAGACAGTGAGTAATGTTGAACAACCCCAGACTTTTTCAGCAAAACCCCAAGACTCCTTTGTCATCCTCATTCAAGTCGGACCTCCAATTTTCTGGAGATAGCAGAAGCCCAGGCTGGAATTCTCCTGTGCATTTAGATTGCTGCAAGGCCCACAAATACTACACAGAGAAAGCTATGGCCACTCCAGAAGTCTGCTGCCTCCCAGGGTGAATGCTGAATGCTGTGCTCACATTTTCCTTGCAGAAACCCTAAGGAAGGCCCGGCAGCCAAGAACTAGCAGGCTCTGCTTCACAAAGCGAAGTTCATTCCTATGCTAAAAGTAGAGAAAGGATCAAAGGGCAGCCGGGAGTGGGGTCTGGACTTCTCAAATAGGTTCCTACTTCTTCAAGCCCCTTATTTCCCACATATCTTTTGGAATCTAGAGAATGAGTGACCCTGTTTGTTTACTATTTTATTTCTATTTTTTGGTCTTCGTTTCTGAGAGGTAGCTTCATTCCAGGATGAAGCTTTCAGAACTTAAGTGCCAAGCTCCTTTCCCTCAGTAACATAAAGAAAGCCTTCAGTCCCCAGGGATCATATGGAGTGTTCTTCCTTCTGTTTTGCAATGTTTAAAATGCCTGTTCCCCGATGCCATAAAGAAATAGCATTTGAACATAAATTTAATTTCCTCAGCAAGGCCATTTTTACTTCCTGCAGAAAGGGTACACTCGCCAGCAGTTTTGCCATGAGAGTGCACTGAACAAAGGAGACAGGGTCGTTTATAACCGGATGCGTCCACCCTACTGCTATGTCTGGTTTCCGTTGACTGGAATGGGACCTCACATTCTGTATTTGTCCCGATTGGCTAGTAACTTAGAACTTTTTAAAAGAGGTAAAGGCAGAGGAGAACAAAGGAAAGAGGAAGTAACTTGTGGAATGCTAAGAAAGGTAAAAACACCTTCACATAAGGAAGAGAAGAACAGGCTATGACCCAGCGCTTGCTTGGACCAGTATAAGCATGCCAGGGCAAATATTTAGGCTAAATTGTGGAAGCTAAGAACATAAAGCACATTGATTTCTTTACCACGGCTAGCAGATATTTAAGAATGTTAGCACAGGTCTTCAAATAAATTTTGCTTCTAAGAGATGTGACTATTTATTCCTAATTAAATGGGGAGGAAAGTCTTTGAAGAGGAAACTCTACTTTCATTTTTACAACTAGAATGTATCTGACAATGAATAAATTATGTGCAAAATTAGGTATATTCATGCAATAGATGTTCAGTCCAACACATAAAAAATTTTAATAAAACAAATTGAAATAAAAACTGTCTAATGGCCTCTTTTCTGTGATCCTGGAGATCTATGTCCCCATCTGCACTCCCTTGCTCAGGCTCTGCTTTGCCCCATTCCCGTCTGCCCGGATACAGGAGGGAGACAGGGAAGTGCTGGGTAGAGAAGGGCGGGATCCCTGGAAGGGCTCCACACTGGGGCCTGTGCATGCAGACCTAAGTGAGAACAGGCACTCTTGTTTTCACGCCCAAATGTTGCATTTTCCAAGACCACTTTGGCCCACCATGCCCCCCCATCCTGTGCCCATATAAATCTGAGACCTTAGCGGGCATAGACACAAGTGGCTGAATGTTGGAACCAGCAGACCAGTGAAAACGGAACAATGTGGCAGAGAAAGAGAAGCGGAAGGACGCCTGGAGGCCTAGGGGAGTTCAGCCTGGAGCAGTCAGAGAAGAGTGAACCACTGGGCAGCCCAGCTCCAGCGGAAGACTACTCTCCCCACTCCATCCCCTGCTTCTGGCTCTCTATCCATCTTGCTGAGAGCCACCTCTACCACTCCATAAAACCTTGCACTCACCCTTCCAGCCCACATGTGATCTAATTCTTCTGATACACTGGACAAGAACTCGGGATATAGAAGGCTGTCACACTGGCCCCCTGCCCTCGTGATAAGGCAGAGGGTTTATTGAACTGATTAGCATAAGCCATCTGCAGATGGCTAAGCTGAAAGAGGACACTGTAACACACACCCGCTGGGGCTTCGGAAGTCGCAGACACCCACTCATAGACACTGCTGAGGGGCTGGAGCCCAAAAGTGCTCCCTACTGCCTCTGTACCTGCCCCCCTAGGAGTCTGAGCAGTGGGGCTACAGAAGGAGCGAGCCACACCCTTGTTGCACATCCTGTGAGGGGGATAAGGGAACTCTCCTGTTTCACCCCTAGCCCTCTCAGTTTAAGATACAAGCATTCACCTAATGAGTAACTGATGATGAATGAACGGTAACTGGAGAAGGCAAACAATAAGGAAGACAGCATCTCCCAAGGAACTACTGACATCCTTGCAATGGCATTCGAAGGTGGCTCAGCATAGCTCAGTCTGAACCAAATCCATGCTAAGAAAGAGACAGAGTGGGAACTTATTACTATCTTTTCAAATACTTGCTGGGGTCACTTGCAAATCAGAAGGAATATAACATTGTACGCGGCTATGTTGCCCACCTATCTGGAGCTTTAGAAAGGATGCTCTCAAAAAATTAAAATGAAGGAGGTGGCACAGAATTAAACTATAAACTCCACACAAAATGGTACAGAATAGAATACAGAATGTGGAATATGCAAAGCCATTACAAAGACAATGTTCTTCAGCCTGCAAGAGAGTAAACTGACTAATATTAAGCATAGCTAAAGAAATAATGTGAAAATCAGGAGCATGGTGGTCAGCTTGGAGATTAGAATCATAAGGAATAGAAAATGTAATCATAAGGAACAGTGGGCAGGACCCTCCAAACCATTGTCCAGAGGAGATGAAATAATCCCCCTCCTATTGGCTGGACCAATCCCATCACGTAGGTGAAGCCTCAGGCCATCTCAGCCTGATCCCATTAGCATTGGATTTATCTGGAGAACTCTCTTTGTTCTGATTTCCTGCTCTCCAGGCAATCTTTGATTATTATCTGACTTCCTCTGTCATTTTGCCTACGGAAATGGATCTGTTACAAGGGCTTTTAGTATTCCATTTCTTACAATAGTTTTCTTTTTCTGACTGTAAAAGAACAAAATGGCATTTTGACCACTATATTATTTGGCCTGCCCTGCAGGGCCACCAAGCTGGGGAGGAAGGCCTGGTTATACAATCCATGAGTGTTCCTGTTCCTGGGAGAGGTACTTCTCATTATAAATGAATAATCTGGCATTCCGTTTTGGGGCTTAGTGAATACGAGTCTGCCCCTGAGGAGGGTTCATATACTCAGAGAGCACTTGGGTTTCTGAGCCTGGAAGGAAGAAAATGTGGAACGTTCTCTTGGTGAGGACACAGCCTACTGAACTTTATTTCCTATGTGATAAGCACATATGCTTTGAGTTGCTGTTATTTTTCCATTTTAGGCAAAGATAAAATGTTCAATGCATAATGTAAGATCCGGTGTTTACTGTGCATGATATGCTCCATATTAACATCTAGGTTTCTAGAACATAAGCGTGGCATTGTTTCCATCACAGTCACACTTTTAAAAATTCCTCTAAACTCAGTATAAACAATGTTTTAAAATTTTAACTTAATTAAAATCCTAGTGCAGATGCATTTATTACTAGGTCTACTAATTAAATAGGGGAAGGAGGAAGGCAAATGAATTATTTCAACCCCAAACTCAACCCCTCCTATTCCCCTACACGTAAGGGATGATATGAGATTTGTGCCAAGAGATGAGAATTCCCATCCTGTTTGGATTATGCTGGAATGCTTTTGGAAGATACGTAAGAGAAGAAAACAGTATGATTCTCTATTTACTTCTTTTTTGGATACACATTTATAAACCCTCAGAAGCATGCCTCAAGAAAGCATGATTTCTAATCTAAAGTAAGCAGAAGCTGGGGTTTTTGAACGGAATGGCAGGATTGCCTAAGAGGGGATCCTCTCTGGTGATAATGGCTGCTGTTTCCATGGCAATTGCAGATTCACCTGCACATCCAGTCTCTGCTCCTTTTGTTAATAGCAAACAACCATTAAGCAGCAACCAGCACTATTAGCAAGGCAGACGCATTTAAGGAAACTGGTTCCCACCACTCTATGTTCAGATCTTTTGTTCTGTAATGGATCTGCAACTCCCTAGTGTCTTGTTGACATAATAGTATGAAGGTGCTGGAAAAAAATGTTTGTGATCTCACCTGGGCCAAAATTTTTCTGAGAAAGTGGTAGTCTTTAATTATCATAGCCAGTAATTCCCAAACACTAGCATGTCTCAGAATCCTCTAAATTTGCAAAAATTCCCAGGCCCCACCTCCAGAGAATCTGACTTAGTAGGTCTGAGATCGGGGAGAGGTTTGAGGTGGGGTTAAGGACTGATTTTTTTTTTTTTTTTTGAGACAGAGTTTCACTTTCTCACCCAGGTTGGAGTACAGTGGTGTGATCTCGGTTCACTGCAAGCTCCACCTCCCGAGTTCACACCATTCTCCTGCCTCAGCCTCCCGAGTTGCTGGGACTACAGGCACCCGCCACCCCACCCAGCTAATTTTTTGTATTTTTAGTAGAGAAGGGGTTTCACCGTGTTAGGCAGGATGGTCTTGATCTCCTGACCTCGTGATCGGCCCGCCTCGGCCTCCCTAAGTGCTGGGATTACAGGCTTGAGCCACCGCGCCCGGCCGAGGACTGAATTTTTAACAGGTACCATAGTTTATTCAGTTACAGATGGTCCCAAGGCAATACATCAGGGACACCTTATTTTGGAAACTCTCCAAATAATCCAGAAGAGGAGAGAATTGGACACTGTCCCCTTCATAATTTTAAAGAAGATCATGATTTTAAAGAGAACAGTTGAATCTCAAGGAATTTCTCTGGCAAAGAATCTAGTTTCAATATACTCAGGCCATATGGCTTTAGTTAGGTGGCAAAGTCACTTTAGGATAGGCCTGAGTGTTAGATTTGCTTTTGAGGCTCGCATCATTATAATTCATTTTCAGGGCTCCCTCAGAGCAGTATCTAACATCTGCTTTCTCCTCTATAGAAAAGACAAGGAACTACTCCCATTGCAGGACCAGGCCAGCTTCAGAAAACAGGCAGGTGGGGCTGTTACTTCCAAGGGAAAACAAAGATCAAGTACTAAACCATGCTCTACCTTTCTCATAAAGGTCAGTGTGGGCTTCAGCTTCAGGAAGGCCGGAGCTTCAAAGCTGTGGGAGGGAGAAGAAGGCATCTCTTTGATTCCTTTTCTTGCTAATGCTTGAAAAAGCTATGAGCCCCACACCTTGAAGAAGACCTCCTGTAGTAATCTCTCTTCCTTCATCTTTCAATTTTTCAGCCTCCTAGGCTTTAGATGTTCTAAGATAAAGTCTCTCCCCACTCTTTTAGTGTCTAGGTTGTGTTGATGCCTCTTTTAATCATACTGTATTTGTTAGATACAGAATACTGCAGGCACTTGCCTCCGGGCACGGCCTTGGAAGAGACTGTGGTACATCTAGGAAACCTTCCCACAGAGTTGGCATTTAAGGTACACAGGAATCACACATGGTGGCTTAAGTTTAAATTCAGAGCATCCTAAGTACACTTTGCTCCTGCCCCAACCCCACAGTCCCCCATTTCAGAAATAACTTCAGCGTGCATGTGCCAAAGCACTGCAGGTGGTACTTGAGCTTTTATTCAAATGCAGTTTCTCTTTGAGGGAGAACAAAGTAGATTGGAATAAAAGTCCTATTTTTGGAAAAGAGAAGTGATGCACTGATAGATATTTGCAATGTAAAAACTCCCTTCTGTAGGAAAGCATCCTTAATTACTTAACTTTACAGCAGGTGACTCAGGAAGAGCTCCAAATCACAGCAAGTACCTGTTGACCATGACTGCTTGTATTGCTGGTAACTTGGCGGCTTTTCCCATTTTCACAAAACGAGAACAAAATGACTGGTTTCCATTGCAATATGTAGGCAATTGTTAGCAACAGCTTTGTTTTCTTTTGTTTTTTGTTTTTTAACCTCTACTCATTGTTGTGAACTAGAACCTCCTTTGCATCAATAACTACAGGGCCAGCTTTGTAAACAAGTCTCAGTTTAGGGGTGACTGCAGAGGTGCTGAGTTATTATCCACGTCAGATGAAGTACAACATGGAGTTGCCTAAAGTGGCAGAGAAAAGAAGCAGTAAAACGTGATGGGGAAACCTGCAAGTTTGGGAACCAGGCTGCCTGAGTACTAATCCATGCTGTACTGCATTCTCAACAGGCCCCTCATCTGTAAAATGGGAATAATGAGAGCTGGGGAGAATTATGCAAGGTGCCTTTAGTGGAGGGCCAGCACTTAGCAAGGACCCAGTACACATTTGCCGTTCTGGATATGGAGAAAAGACTGATGCATTCGATGGAGTGATAACTCAGTAGACACGCCTAGATTTATTTGGAAGATCAGGGAGACAATGCTCTCACTGATTTGGACTAGAAGAGTTAGCTCTCTGGTTGCCACCTTGTATTCATGGGATGGATGCTCGAATCAGCCCCTGTGAATCCCTTAAACAAGCAAGTGGGAGCAAGCATGCCAATAGAGTTGAATTTGGTGCTAGCCATTTCTGTTTCCTTCTGACCAAGATGCCCTTTCCTACACACCCAGGTTCCATGATCAGCTCTCTTTATCAGATCTTGTGCCTTGCCTCTTCAATATTAAGAACTGCCATTTAGGGCCAGGTACAGTGGCTCAGGCCTGTAGTCCCAGCACTTTGGGAGGCTGAGGCAGGTGGATCACTTGAGGCCAGGCGTTCAGACCAGCCTGGCCAACATGGTAAGAACCCATCTCTACTAAAAATACAAAAAAAAAAAAAAAAAAAAAATTAGTCGTGCATGGTGGCCCGTGCCTGTAATCCCAGCTACTCAGAAGGCTGACACCAGAGAATTGCTTGAACCTGGGAGGTGGAGGTTGTAGTGAGCCGACATGGCACCACTGCACTCCAGCATGGGCAACAAAGCAAGACTCCATCTCAAAAAAAAAAAAAAAAAAAAAAAGAACTGCCATTTAGCCATTTATTGTCAAGCTCTTTTTATTGTCTAAAAAGAAGTCAGGGGACTCTATGTCTTAATGGAATAATTTCTTCCTGTGCAGTTGAATAAAGCAGAAGCATTTGGAATAAACAAGGAAAAATCCAGCTCTGCTTGATGCCTCCAACCCCTCACATCTTAATCTCCTCATCCCTTCTTCATATGTCCATTGACTATCTAACTTGTGTGCTAAGTGCTAACGACACACAGTGAAGCAGATAAACATGGTCCTGTCCTCAAGAAGCTCATATTCAAGAGGGAGAATGATCATAAACAAGAAAATGGACAAAGAAGCAATTTTATCTTGTAAGAAGTACTTTAATAAAAAGAAAGAAGGAAGGGACTGAAAGAAGAGAACAGTGGATCAGAGAGTTGGGGTGCTACAATGGATAGGGTGGTCAGGGAAGGGGCTGCTATGAGTGGGACCTTAAGCTGAGAAAAGACTGCCTGTTTGCAAGGTGATTGTGGGCAAGGTGATGTTTTTAACAATGAGCCAGGCTTGGGTTGAGACGAGGAGGTAAAAAGTTCTTTGAAAAAGGCTGAGATTATGATGCTGGTGCTGGGCTCAGAGCATGTACCCCAGAGGACTCAGGGATATATGTATATGGGGTGGGTCCTTGGGTTCCTGGCAGATCAGGTGTGTACAGAACACAATGCTAATCCATTAATTCATTCTTTCACTCCACAAGTTTATGGAATATTATAATAGGTCATGTACTATTCTGGATGCTTGGACCACATTAGCAAACAAAACAAAGATTTCCACTCTAGAGCTTGTGTTCTAGCTAGAGGAAATAGAAAATAACTAACAAAAATAACATGCAAGTAAATTAAATTATGTCCAATGTTGGAAGGTGTTAAGTGCTATGAAAAAGAAAAAGACAAGGTAAATTAAGGTAAGGAGGAATTGGGAGTGCCAGGGGTAAAGGTATCTGCACAAAAATGTGTGCGTATGTTTGTTTGTGTGTATGTAATTTAAAATAGAGTGGTCAGGCCGGGCGCGGTGGCTCAAGCCTGTAATCCCAGCACTTTGGGAGGCCGAGACGGGCGGATCACGAGGTCAGGAGATCAAGACCATCCTGGCTAACATGGTGAAACCCTGTCTCTACTAAAAAATACAAAAAACTAGCCGGGCGAGGTGGCGGCCGTCTGTGGTCCCAGCTACTCGGGAGGCTGAGGCAGGAGAATGGCGTAAACCCGGGAGGCGGAGCTTGCAGTGAGCTGAGATCCGGCCACTGCACTCCAGCCTGGGCGACAGAGCGAAACTCCGTCTCAAAAAAAAAAAAAAAAATAGAGTGGTCAGCATAGGCCATGTCAGAAGGTGAGTGTCTTAGTCCATCTTATGTTGCTATTGCAGAATACCACAGACTGGATGATATATAATGAACAAAAATTTATTTGGCTTACAGTTCAGGAAGCTGGGAAGTTTAAGAGCATGGTCTTGGCATCTGGTAAGGACATTTGTGCTATGTTGTCCCATGGTGGAAGGCAGAAGGGTGAGGGTGAGAGTGAGAGACAGAGAGGGCTAAACTTGTCTTTATAACAACACAGTCTTGAGATGATGAACCCACTCTTATGATAATGCCATTAATCCACTCATGAGGATGGAGCCCTCATGGTCTAATAATCTTTTAATAGTTTTACCTCTTAATACCGTCAAAATGGCAATTAAATTCCAACATGAGTTTTGGAGGGGACGTTCAAATAATAGCAGTGAAATTGAAGATGAGGGGTTTAGCCCTACAGGTTACTGGGGAAAAGGGTCCAAGCAGACTGAACAGCCAGTACAAAGGCCGGAAAGTAGGACATGAGACTCTGGTAATGAGTATCTGGGGGACCTGGACCTCTGGGGTGACTAACCAGGGATGTGAGGCACCATGAGCTAGTCCTGAGGGTCTCTGAGATGAAGTGGGGCTGCAGCTCCTAAGGCACACTGCACTGGTACTCACAGCAGCTGCCATTCTAGAGGCTGGAGCTGGTGTTGCAGGTTTATGAGCTGAGACTCAGGAGGCTGTGAGTGGGACACTGTGCCAGGTACTGTGGTCATACAAAGATGTTGACCTGCTTCTCTCTTTGCCTCCAAGATTACCGAAACCCTTCTCTGTAGCACCACTCTGGCTTCCTCAACCTCCTAAAAGGCTTCATGGACCCAAATTGCCTGTATCCTCTTCTAGTCCTATCTTGTTCAGTCCCAACCCTGACTCCTCAATGCAGAGGACCTCAAATGAGAGGTGAGGAGGGAAGCAACCAACCTGAGCTAACAACCCAGGGCGTTCTGGGGTGGCAGGAGTTTCGATTGAATTCCTGGGGGTGCCCGTGGCTGGGATGCTGTGTAAGCTGATAAGTTACGGGACTGATTGAACTTGGCATTTAGATGGTAGAAAAGCAGAATATTCAAGGTCCTTTGGTTTACATTTCACCCTTGCCACTTTTTAACTGAGAGACCTTGCAAAAGTTAGTCTGTTATTCTCAGGCTCTTCTAGAAGCCTCGGGGAACCCTGGGCAGCTTTTGGATTTTGAAACCCCCATCTTTGGACATATATATACAAATATATATATTTGAAGATATAATTCACATACCATAGAATTCAACATTTTAAAGTATACAATTCAGTGGTTCTTACATTCATAAGGTTGTGCAACCATCACTAATATCTAATTCCAGAACATTTTCATTTACCCCAGAAAGAAACTCATATACATTGGCAATCACTCCACATTTGCTCCTGCCCCCAGCCCCAGCAACTATGAATCCGCTTTTTGTGAATTTGCCTATTCTGGACATTTCATATAAATGGAATCATAGAATATGTGTTCTTTTGTGACTGGTTTCTTTCATTTTTCATAATGTTTTCAAGGTTCACTCACATTGTAGCATGTATTAGTACTTCTTTCCTTTGTTATGGCTGAATAACATTCCCCTTGGATTTATCTTATTTTATTTTATTTTTAGTTTTTGAGACAGTATCTCTCTGTCACCCAGGCTGGAGTACAGTGGTATGATCATGGCTCATTGCAGCCTCGACCTCCCAGGTCCAAGCAATCCTCCTGCCCCAGCCTTCCAAGTAGTTGGGACTCCAGGCACGCACCACCACGCCTGGCTAATTTTATTTATTTTTTGTACAGACAAGCTCTCGCTATGTTGCCCAGGCTGGTCTTAAACTCCTGGGCTCAAGTGATCCTCCCAGGTTAGCCTCCCGAAGTGTGGGATTACAGATGTGAGCCACTGCACTGGGTGGTCCCTCTGGATTTAGTTAGCAGCAGGAATCAGTGAATTTCTGTAAGACCTCTGTGATGAGGCTTCACCCTACTTTCCACACAGATTTGCCATCCATTAGCAGTCTATGCCTCCATCCCCTAAGCTCGATGCCGGTATACAAATGCTTTTGCTTTTATTGCCTTCTAGATCCTGGGTATGTATCCCCATTGGGCCGCTGTCGAGCTGTAAATGAGAAATACTAATTGCTATCTTACGTGTTGTGGTAAAGGGCAAATGAAACAGCTTATAGAAGGATCTACCCTCCCCCTTTGCACTGTATATGCTTCATAGAGGACTCTATGATTTCATGAAATGCCTTGTTCTCCAGTCACTCAGGAAGAATGTTCTAGTCTCCTTGTTCCTGTGATATGGCTGGGGGCAGGGCTTTCTGGGGTGGCAGGAGTTTTGACTGAATTCCTGGGGGTGCCTGTGGCTGGGTTTCTGTGTAAGGTGTCTACCCACTTCACCTGCTGAGCCCCAGGGTGAGCAATACACAGTGGGCATCGGGGGGGGAGCTTGGATAGTGTTTTTAGATAAAAGCCTGAAAGGAAAGCTGATAAGTGACTGTAATTGACATGATGAGACCCCTTGGTCTCCAGCCAAAAGTGTTAAGTCTTAGCTGGTGTCCCAGCACAGCCAGTTCCTCATCTTATTGCCTCACTTCTCTGGCCTAGCCAGTCACCACTTCTCTTTGCCACTACTCACCATCAGTGAGTGACCCTCTGGAATAGGAGGAGTGTTTTTCAAGTAGCCTCAAGCAACTTGCAGGCTCTATAGCTCTAATCTGAGCTGCAGAGAGGGAGGCTTCTTGGCACTGAGAATCCAGGCTGGGCAGTGGGGTATGGTAGAAAGGTGAGGCCTTGAAAACACCAGAAGGAAAACACCTTTCTTAGGACATTTAGGAAGAACCCTGGAAAGATCCAGAAATTCAGGCAAAAAGGGAATGGTTTGGGAAAGACTGGAGAAAAGAAGTAACAGCACACTGGTTTGATTTTGGGGGTACCTCTGTACTGTGATCCACCCCTCTTATCATCCCAGGTCTGCCTCTCTCATTTGAGCACTTGGAGCAGTAGTTCTTTTGTTTTTTAGATGGAGTCTTGCTCTGTCACTCAGGCTGGAGTGCAGTGGTGCGATCTTGGCCCACTGCAACCTCCGCCTCCTAGGTTCAAGCGATTCTCCTGTCTTAGCCTCCCGAGTAGCTGGGATTACAGACATGCACCACCACGCCTGGCTAATTTTTGTATTTTTAGTAGAGATGGGGTTTCACCATGTTGGTAAGGCTGGTCTCAAACTCCTGACCTCGTGATCTGCCCACCTCGGCCTCCCAAAGTGCTGGGATTACAGGCATAAGCCACTGCGCCTGGCCTTGGAGCAGCAGTTCTAAATCATCCCTGTGTAACAGAATCACCTGGGGAACCTTTAAATATACAGATTCCTAGGCCTTTCTCAGTAATTCTGATTCCACTGGGGTGGGGTCCTGGCAATAAGTATTCCTTCTTTTTTTCCTTCCCTTCCTAATCCTCTCTCTCCCTCTCTCTTTCTTTCTTTTTCTCTCTTCTTCCTTCCTTCCCTCCCTCCCTCCCTCTTTCCTTCTTCCCTTCCTTTCCTTTCCTTTTCTCTTTCTCTCTCTCTTGCTTTCTCTCTTTCTCTCTCTCTTTTCTTTTCTTTTCTTTCCTTTTCAGGGTCTCACCTGTTGCCCAGGCTGGAGGGCAGTGCTGTCACACAGCTCACTGCAACCTCAACCTCGTGAGCCCCAGTGATCCCCCAACCTCAGCCTCCCAAGTAGCTGGGACCATAGGCAGGTGCCACTATGCCAGCTTTTTAAAAAAAATCTTTGTGGAGAGAAGGTCTCCCTGTGTTGCCCAGGATGGTCTTGAATTCTTGGGTTTAAGTGATCCACCCATCTAGGCCTCTCAAAGAGCTAGGATTACAGGCATGAGCCATCATGCCTAGTCAACATAGGGAGACCCCATCTCTACAAAAATTAAAAAAAAAAAAAAGCTGGCATAGAGGTACCTGCCGTTGGTCTCAGCTACTTGGGAGTCTGAGGTTGGGGGATCACTTAGGCCTGGGAGGTTGAGGCTGCAGTGAGTTGTGATTGCAAAAGTAGGCAAGGGACATGAACAGAAACTTTTCAAAAGAAGACATACATGTGGCCAACAATCATATAAAAGAGGCTCAACATCACTGATCATTGGAGAAATGCAAATCAAAACCACAATGAGATACCATCTCACACCAGTCAGAATGACTATTAATAAAAAGTTGAAAAATAACAGATGCAGGTGAGGTTGTGGAGAAAAAGGAGCACTTATACACTGTTAGTGGGTGGGTAAATTAGTTCAACCATTGTGGAAGACAGTGTGGTGATTCCTCAAACACCTAAAAACAGAAATACCATTCAACCCAGCAATCCCATTACTGGGTATATGCCCAAAGAATATAAATTTTTCTATTATAAACACACATGAACACATATGTTCATTACAGCATTATTCACAATAGCAAAGACATGGAACCAACCTAAATTTAGCCCATCAATAATAGACTGGATAAAGAAAATGTGGTGCATATATACCATGAAATACTATGCAACCATAAAAAGAAATAAGATCATGTAGTTTGCAGGGATTTGGATGGAGTTGGAGGCCATTAGCCTTAGCAAACTAATATAGGAACAGAAAACCAAATATTGCATATTCTCACTTATAAGTGGAAGCTAAATGATGAGAACACATGGACACAAAGAGGGGAACAACACACACTGGGACATATCGGAGGGTGGAGGGTGGGAGGAGGGAGAGGATCAGGAAAAATAACTAACTAATGAGTACCCGGTAAGCCGGGTATCTGGGTAATGAAATAATCTATACAATAAACCCGCATGACACAAGTTCAACTATATAACAAACCTGCACATGTACCCCTGAACTTGAAATAAAAGTTTAAAAAAGGTGTCCAGGTTATTCTAATGTGCACAGGGTTAAGGAGCACTGAGTTGGAGTCACCTCTCACTCACCTCCAAGGAAACTTTCTAAAGGCTGCCATACAAGAGCCAGCAAGATGCCGTCTTCTGTATGTCTCGGAGAAAGACTGTGTGTTGGTCCATTCATGCTGCTGTTGCAAAAAATCTTAGACTGGGCAATCTATAAGCAGCAGAAATTTATCATTTACAGTTCTAGAGGCTAGGAAGTCCAAAATCAAGGTGCTAGCAAATTCAGTGTCTGGTAAGGGCTTGCATTCTGCTTCCAAGATGGCACTTTCTTGCTGCTGAGTCCTCATATAGCAGAAGGCACAAGGGAGCTCTCTTCAACCTTTTTCTTTTTTTTCTTTCTTTTTTTTTTTTTTGGTAAGGGCGTTAATCCCATGACCTAATCACTTGCCAAAGTCCCTAACTCCTAATACCATTACCTTGGGGGTTGGGTCTCAAAATCTGAATTTTGGACCATAGTAGCCTGCTTCCAGAGCTGAGGGGATCCCTGATCCAGCAGGAGTTCATCAGAGGCATTCAGCAGCCTTCACACTGATCTGATCACTGCCATTATTGCTTGTTTGGCTTTGTGGCCATGGGCAGCCACTTCTGGAGCCGGCTGAGTCTGTTCCTCTGGAGCAGTAGTCCGTACTAATACTTGTCTAGGTTGTAAGGCATGAGAGGGAAGGCAGCAGAAACCACAGCAAGGCGATGTGGGCAGGGTAACTAGTCATAGAAAGTGGACTAAGGCTTCAGGACTATCTCCTGTCAGCTCCAGTATTTGATTATTTGTGAGGTCCATATTTCTTCTTCTTTTTTTGGAGACAGAATCTCACTCTGTCACCCAAACTGGAGGTCAGTGGTGAGAACTTGGCTCACTGCAACCTCCACCTCTTAGGTTCAAGCGATTCTTCTGCCTCAGCCTCCCAAGTAGATGGGACTACAGGCATGTGTCACCACGCCCGGCTAATTTTTGTATTTTTAGTAGAGACGGTGTTTCACTTGTTGGCCAGGCTGGTCTCGAACTCCTGATCTCAAGTGATCCACCTGCCTTGGCCTCCAAAAATGCTGGAATTACAGGTATGAGCCACTGCGCCTGGCCTGTGAGTTCCATATTTCTAATCTCAACAACCTTCCTAAATGATTGTTATGAGGTTCCAATAAAACAATGTATTCATGAAAGGGCACTGTAAATTGTGAAGTGCAACAGAAACTTTCATCATATTATTATGGAGTGTCCTCAAGTCCTCCTTTTCTTTTGAGTGCTTAGATATCTCCCCAGTAGATTGGAATCTATCTCTGTCCCAGGAGTTTGGGGGCTCAAACAACGCAGGGTCAGGAGCAAAGCTGTAGATTAGTAAATCTCTTTGTAAACACATTTACAAAATATGATGCTGCCAAACTGGATGGTGAGGACAGAGTGAAAATTTGTTTTTCCAACAAAGGGGATAAAAGGATAGAAAACAAAGTGAGCCCTGCATGACTGAATTCAATGGAATCCTGAGCTCCTGTGAGGGCTCGAAACTCTCACTTTTTTTTTTTAGACAGAGTCTTGCTTTGTCACCCGGGCTGGAGTGCAGTGGTGCAATCTCCACTCACTGCAACCTCTGCCTCCCAGGTTCAAGCAATTTTCCTGTCTCATCCTCCTGAGTAGCTGGGATAACAGCCACTACACCTGGCTGATTTTTGTCCTTTTTTTTTTTTTTTTTGAGACAGAGTTTCACTCTTGTTGCCCAGGCTGGAGTGCAATGGTATGATCTCGGCTCACCACAACCTCCGCCTCTGGGGTTCAAGTGATACTCCTGCCTCAATCTCCTGAGTAGCTGGGATTACAGGCATGAGCCACCACGCCTGGCTAATTTTTTGTATTTTTAATAGAGATGGGGTTTCTCTGTGTTGGTCAGGCTGTTCTCAAACTCCCCACCTCAGGTGATTTGCCCGCCTCAGCATCCCAAAGTACTGAGATTATAGGTGTGAGCCACCGCGCCTGGCCCTGGCCGTCTTTTTTTTTTTTTTTTTTTTTTTTAAGTAGAGACAGGGTTTCACCATGTTGGCCAGGCTGGTCTCGAACTTCTGACCTTAAGTGATCTGCCTGCCTTGACCTTCCAAAGTGATGGGATTACAGGTGTGAGCCACTGCACCCAGCCTGGAAACTCTGAGAGAAAGCTGAGGTCAATGCAAGGACAGGTCAGTGCACTGGAGCCCATGGGAGCCAGGAACAAGGGACAGCCTTCCCAGGATGGGGGACTAAGTGAAATGGGGATGCCAAGGGGCTGCAACTTGAGTGGGTGGAGGGAGAATGCAGACAGGACTAGGCTTCCTCTGAGATGCCATGAAACAACCCAGCTGCTTTTGCGCCCATGAGGGAGCTCCCTGAAGGCCCCCAAAATTTATCTAAGGACCTGATGTGCTTGTCTATACCATCACAGAAAAATCACCACTCCCCCCCCCCATCCTTACCATCCTTGCTGAGGCCAGCACATTTCTCCCCACTGGCAGGAGGAAGGAGGGGCGTCTTCTCCTTGTACTCAAAGGTAGAGGCGGGTGGAGTGTGCAGCAGATCCTGCAGCAGGCCCGTTTTTCACGAGTAATGCCATTTATGGGGAAGCAGGGAGATGAGGAATCTGAGCATGAGGAAGTGGGTGGAGAGTGCAGGAGTCTAGAGGATTTGTATTTTGCTGTTGCTGGGCAGGGCTCTGAGAAAAGGGAAGAAAGGAGAGAAAAACACAGCCCTGGGCATCATTCTGGTCACTGTCACCACGGCCACAGCTGGGTCATGGCTCAAGCTCACCAGGAAGAAGGTGGTGTGTGTGCTCATGTGACCAGAGCTGAGGTCTCCAGACAAGCTCTTATCGAACCCCACAAAACTGCTTCAGGACGAGGGGATATGGGCTTTGTGAAAATACCTAGATAAATTCCCAATTATTCGTGTGCCTCTTTCCCATTTTAAGAAATACTTTACCTTTTAACTCTTTGGATTCTTACAAGAAGTCTGGAAGGGAAGTCGAGCCAATATGAGCAATTCCATTTTATAGGGAAGAAACCTGGGGTTTGCAAAGGTGAAATGAATCATCTAAGAGTCTGGACTTGTAGGTGGTAGTGCTGTGAGTTGGACACATGCTGACTTTAACTTGTTTGGTGTTTGCTCATTCTTCGTTTTTGTTTCTCTCTCCAGTGCCTTGGATTTCGCCCTACCAATTCTGCAGGTGGGCAGATCAGGTCGCCGGGCCCTCGGATCTGACATCCCTTCCTCCCCTCTCTGGGCAAGCTCACAATGTGAGCATGTCTGTGTCTTGGCTCCACGGTGAGAGACCGGGTTTTTGGCTAATGTGCGAACTTGAGCTCCTGCTTTTGCTCTATGCATTGTGTATATTTAATCATGTTTGACGGAATTTACTTTAGCCCAAGTTCAGGCTGTTAGCCTTTTTCCGCTCATTGTCTCTTTCATTTTTACCCACACTCCATGCAAGTGATTTGTCTTCCCTTGGACTTCAAATAGACGGTTCCCTCTCACCACCCACACAGCCACAGAAGATGCTATCCTTTAAGAACCTCTCACTCTTCCTCTTGGAAGGGGCATTTACTTTTGGGATAGACTCTTGCCTTTAGAAGAGAAGCCAAAGGTTTTTTTTTTGGCTTTTTGGCTCTTCTTCTTTAAGCTGCACATTTGTTTTACTCTTCCTTTCCCTGTCTCAGTTATTTTCCAAGTTTCTTTCCTGGACTGACTTGAGACTTCCCTGCAAAGTCAGCCTGACATTTTCCTGCTGCTCTGAACCCTTCCCCATTTAATTATTCCAACCAAAAATTATACTAACTTTTTGTTCTTGCTAAAAAGAAAATACACAAAAAATTAGGGGCCAATATTTTAATGGGCAGCTCTCTTCTTGGTTAAAGTGACAGACAGGAGCCCAATCGTGGGATGGTTGCACGTTTGCAGAGTGTGTTCTCATGCATTTGATGGTCACAACAGCGACGACAACGATGTGAGGCTGGCAGTATGGGAATTATCATCCCCATTTTACAGAGGAGGAAACAGAGGATTATAGGGGTTGGCTGGCTCATCAAGGGTCATCTAACTTCAATATTGGCCTTCAATTATGATTCCAAATTTTGCATAAGAAAACTTACTGTTTTGGAGTAGAGTATGCAAGTTCAGATACAGAGTCTAAGATACCAGCTTGACTTCTAACACATTTTCATCTTAGTGAATTCACTCTGGCCCAAGGGCTGGCTGGTTCTCAGACCTGAAGTCTCACAAGCTCAGTTCAGCCCTGTCTGTGTTCCAGAGGTGATCAGATATTGGTTGCTGACACATCCTATCCAAGCTCCAAGGTTGCACATTTTTTCAGATAAGTTAAACATATTATGGTCAAATGTTGCAGTTCTAAGAGCTAGCAACTTTCTACACCTCCAATCTCATCTATTAAGTGTTAATTTATATTTACTCTCAGAGAGCCATCTTCCTTCCATTTCTTATGGAACATCTCACTGTCACTTCCATGTACCACTTATAGGGCCAAGAGAGGTCTGTTTACTCTCAGTTAAGTTGACTTTTCCTCTTTTTGCTCCAATTATCCTATTTTGGTAATTTCATTGATATTCACAGATTCTTCATTTCTTGCGGCAGGGAAGACAGATGCTATATCTCACCTTCTGCGTTGTGTTAATATATGGTTCTTACTCATTGTTTCCATGAAAAGTCAGACCCAGGAAACTGTTATTTCCATTTTAATTTAATAACACTTTTTTGGGGAGACTAATCTTGGATACAGAAGGAATCTAACACAGTGATAACACTCTTACCTCAATAAACACTTCTCTAAACCCTGCCTGAAATATTCACTTCACTGCTGTTAGACTACCTTAAACCTATTCATTTCAGATTTCACATTGAAAAAATGTGAAAACAATTGGATCAATTATTTGTCCATTAATTCAGCAAACATTCGTCGAGCACTCTCTCCATGCCAGACACTGTATTATGTATGCTTTGGGTACGCTGAGACAAGGAGTCTTTGTCCTCTGAAAGCTTGCAGGCTTATATAAAAGCCAGAAAATGTGCAAAAAATTATATGATGGAACATTATACAAGATAGCACAGGAATCCTTGGGTTTATGTGTGGACGTTCTAATCCTCTGGCAGCAGCTGCATCTCCCAGCAATTACACTTTCAAATGCTTGACACCCTCTTTCTTGCCATGGCTCCAGCTCACCCTGGGCTCTGATATTATTTCCTCCCCTTGCCTCTTCATTCCTGGTGTGGTGATGGTTTCCTACCATTGCTAATCTATTAGCACACCATTTTCTTTTGTTGATTCACTTAACTCTTCCCACACCTCTGAAAGTGACTCTTTCATTCAAGTGTCTTCATTTGAACCACATTAGGTGAGTTATGTTTCTGCCAGGACTGCTGTTATTGATACAGGCACCAGAACAAGAGGAATTTCTGCATATGCAGGGAACTAAATGTAGTAAGTAGGACCCAAGTATAGGGTGTGAGGTAGAGGGAGGATAGATGAATGGTTAGGAATGGGGCTGGAAGACGCCAACTCACCAAGGCTGGAGATTTTTATTCTGAAAGCTCTGATTAGCTATTGAAGGATTTTAAGCAGGAGAGAGACATGGTTAGATTTCTACTTTAGAAGGAAAACTGGTTGGGCATGGTGGTTCACGCCTGTAATCCCAGCACTTTGGGAGGCCCAGGTGGGCGGATCACGAGGTCAGGAGATCGAGACCATCCTGGCTAACATGGTGAAACCCTGTCTCCACTAAAAATAAAAAAAAATAGCTGAGTGTGGTGGCGGGTGCCTGTAGTCCCAGCTACTCATGAGGCTGAGGCAGGAGAATGGCATGAACCTGGGAGGTGGAGCTTGCAGTCAGCCGAGATTCTGCCACTACACTCCAGCCTGGACAACAGAGCGAGACTCCGTCTCAAAAAAAAAAAAAAAAAAAAAAAGACGGAAAGTTTATTGGCTACTGTGTGGAGACTGGATTGCTAAGGTTGTATGGGAGTGGTTAAGACAAGATTAGCTAGAAGGTACATAAATAAGCACATGAGATGATTGGAGCTGAGTCAGCTAATGGTAGACATTAGAAGGTTTCTTACCTCTGTAAGCCATTGGTTCCTCCATCCTCCCTGAGGATGAAGTCACTCAGGGAGAGGTCTAGTTAGTCAGTTTTTCTTCAATTTCGGGCAGCTACCCAGTATCTTTCTGATATGTATATGTGTGTTTGTGTATTTTTTTTTCTTATAACCTATTTTCCAGAACTAGTTTCTATTGTTTGCAACTAAAAAATCCTGATACAAGATTCAAGGAAGAAATGAATAGAGTCCATATGGGATAGGTCCATCCCGCAGATACTTAGGAATAAGTACAACTGACTGAACTTGGTGATAGAAAGAATGCATGTGGCCAAGTGGCCAAGGGAGAGAAGAGTCAAGAATGACTGTTGATTTTTAGATATGAGACTGGGTAGATGATGCACCATTCACTGAGATGAAGGATATTGGAGGAGGATCACATTTCCCACTCCCACTGTGGGGGAGGGATGAGTAACTCAGTTTTGACAAGCTGGGTTTGAAGTGCTTATAGAAGAAATGTCCAATAGATACTCAGTTATGTGGCTCCAGAATTTAGGAAAAAGATCTGGCTAGAGATGGAAATTTGGAAAGCAACAGCTTATTAGTAGCAGTTGAAGCTGTGGGAGTAGATGAAGTCACTCAGGGAGAGTATGTAATATGAAAACAGGAGAGGAAAGAGCTGGGTGGAGAAAAGAAGTCCACCTAGTGGGAAACTGGAGACGGTAGAGTACGAGGAATTGAAATGAGCATGGAGTCTAGGGTGGAAAAGAGTAAAGGAAACTGCTGCCTCCAGTTCTGGGTGGGATTCAGAACTGGAGGGGGCAGTCTGGTTGAATGGTGGCTATATTGTGATGATCTAGAAGAATAGAATGTGGTGGTGGAGGTGGAAGTGGTATTGGAGTCTGAGATTTCCCAGATGGAGCAATTCTGGGAAGTAATTAAACTCAAGTTGTGGTCATGAGAGTGAAGGTACTGTGAGCCTAAGGTGGCGTATGCATGGAGATTTACAGTCCTCCAGGTGGAAGTAGTGACCCAATTGACTGAGTTTTTGTTGAATGTGCAGTGAGGTCAGAGATGAGAATGACAATGAGCGACTAAAGGAAGTATTAATAATTTGGAAGCAGAAACAGGAGAATTCTGCAACCTTCCTTGCAATACACACAAACAGAGCTTGAAAATACAAAACAGGTCTTACCCCAGTCCCAGAGGACTGCAGAAAAGTGCTGTCACAGGGACAGCAGAGCTTCCCTCTGTGCAAGGAGAGTAGAGAGCAGGGAATTTATTTGAACAGGTTGAGAATAATAAAGACATTTGTTTACCACCAAATGGGGAATCCAGATGATAATAAGGATGAAGGAGGAAATAGTGGAAAATTGGATTTTTGGGAGCAGAATAGGGAAGGGGATAGATGATAACTGTGTTCAAGGATGATGGAGGTGTTACTGGAATTCTGATGAAAGTTAAGTTCATGTTGGTGCTCAAGCTTGGTCGTTACCCATGAGTGGTGGCCTTTGCTTTTCTTTGTCCTTCCACAGGGCAAAAGTGAAAACAACTGGGCTGCAAGAAACTTTGGAATATTTGTTTTCTCTCAAGAAAGTAATTTTGACTGTAACATAAGAAGCAACTCTGATAGGAATATCCTCCAAAAGTATTGAATTAAGTGTTAACCTGACATTTTAATACGATAAACATTTTAAACATTAGTTCTTAGTTTTTGCCTTTGCCATACTCTACAACTGAGGTCAGATATAAATGTGCTTCCGTGAAAATGGTTTTCTGAAAAGTTTTTTTGAATAATAATTTTTATATATATACATAATGTATTTTCTCTAAAAAGACACATACAGTGGTTTCAAAGCAAGGAGGAAGAATTATATCAGTGTGAAATAGAAGCTATTTGGTCTAAGTTGGAAAACCAGCAAAGAACATTATTTCTTGCTAAAGGATTAGGAAAGACTTAAAATAGTTATCTAAATTGTCAAGTCAGGAACATTTTTGTGCAATATACAAAGGGTTCATTAGCCTACTCACAATGATTTTTGACATTGCCTTTTCTTTTTGTCATCCAGACCTACTCTGATATCTTCAGGTAAAGAGAAGTAAGAAAGTTCTTTGGAGAAAATCTCAATTCTCTCACAACAGTAAGAGGATACTCTCCAGAGAAATAGAGCTGAGGGTTCTTGAGCTAATGACTAAAACCCCCAAGGCCCCTTCTAGTTGGTTAATTCTGACCCCTGGGGGTTGGTTTCTGCAAACGCATCTACTTCAACACTAAGGCAGGACATGCATGACTGTAAACTGGCTGGCACCGCTTTTAAAAAAGAACCTTCACTGAACTGAAGCAAGAATGTGGAGCCATTTATTACCAAATTGAAGAGAAAAAGTGGTATTAAGAGGCACTTAAATGCAAAAGTGAACTCATTTAAAAAATAAAACAAAACAAAGGACTTCATAATTTACTGGCAATTATAATTACCCAGAAAAGGATGCATTATTTACAAAATCATAAAATGTCATTGTTTGTCAATTTTCTTCATAAAGACAAAAACTGGTAAATCACAGTACCTCTTTCTGGTTTCTTTTCTTTTCTTTTCTTTCTTTCTTTCTTTTTTTTTTTTTTGAGATGGATTCTCGCTATGTTGCCCAGGCTGGAGTGCAATGGCATGATCTCAGCTCACTGCAACTTCTGCCTCCCAGGTTCAATTGATTCTCCTGCCTCAGCCTCCTGAGTAGCTGGGATTATAGGTGCTTGCCACCATGCCCAGCTAATTTTTGTATTCTTAGTAGAGATGTGGTTTCACCAGGTTAGCCAGGCTGGTCTAGAACTCCTGACCTCAGGTGATCCATCAGCCTTGGCCTCCCAAAGTGCTGGGATTACAGGTGTGAGCCACTGCACCCGGCCCTACAGTACCTCTTTCATTAAAGCATCAAATATGTGCCAGGTATATGCAAATGTATTGTTGCATGGCCCATGTAACCGGAGAGAGTAGGATGGCGCCATTTAGCTCTGGAGAAGCTTATATTGGTAATAGATGGAATTAGTAAAGGTAGGAATCTTAACTTATCATTTTATTTTTAAAAGGCACGATAAGTGTGAGAATAAAAGAAATTCAGAATATGAGACTAAGGCTGCAAGGAATTCAGTATTTTTCTCATTTGTCCTAATACGTCATAGTGGAGAATAGACCCTCGGGGAGCTAAATCTTCAGGTTTGTGTAAGACTGAGAGTTGAATTGCTGCTAACGCCAAGTCCCCAAAATAAAATAAAAAACTAGTTAGTTGAAATTCCTGAAGGTCTTTAATATCACCACAAAATACAGATCATGTGAAAGAGAGAGAGAGATTTTGCTCAAGAGCATCTTCTAAAAATCCTCAAAGAATACGTTCCTCGCTACTTCAACTATTCAGCTATTGATGGAAAGAACTGGCTGTAGCATAGAACTGTTTCTATGCAGTGGCATTTGATGAGTAGGGTCTCATTTGTGCAATAGGGTAGAGGTAGGGAAACTTTCTAGTCCTAATACAACTGTGGCCAAGTGGAAGGCTTTGAGTATTCCTACTAGAAAAGGTTGCTTTATGGTTCGACCCCAGAAATTAAATGATGGGCAAACCAGTTAATCTTAATCAAAACTGTGAGGCAAAATTTGTCCTTGGTCCGTTCATCAACACCCTTTCAAGCTTTTTTTTTTAAATGAGCACGTAGGCCAGGCACGATGGCTTACGCCTGTAATCCCAGCACTTTGAGAGGCTGAGGCAGGAGGAACACTTGAGCTTAGGAGTTTGAGATCAGCCTGGACAACAGGGCGAAACCCTGACTCTAGAAAAAATACAAAAATTAGTCAGGTGTGGTAGTGCATGCCTTTAGTCCCAGACACCCAGGAGGCTGAGGTGGCAAGATTGCTTGAGCCCAGGAGATAGAGGGTGAAGTGAGCCTGGATTGTGCCACTGCACTCCAGCCTGGGTAACAGAGTAGGATCCTGTCTCAACAAATAAATAAATAAAGCACTTATTATGTGTCAGGCATAGGTACTAGGGATACCTGGTCCTAATCCTAGCGAAACGAATATTCTAATGAGAGAATAAAATAATGACTACAAATTTTGATGGCCATTATTTGGGAAACAGAAAAAGGAAAGAAAAAAATGGGAAATATTTAAACTGGGCTTTAAAGATGGAAAAGGAGCTTGAGTTGGGAAAGATCTCAGTGGGTCCAAGAATCTGAGAAAACCTAACTGGAGTTTTGTAAGCTAGAGGAGAAAAAGTAGGGTGAGGCTGGAATTGGTATCTTCTTACCTATCATTTTAGTCTCGCTCTCCACCTTCTGTGACCCAAAGCACAGTGTGTTGTCAATCATTCATTTATTCTGTCAATATGTAGGCACTGTTCCAGCTGCTCAGAATAGGAGAGAGAACCAAACAGACCAAATTCCTGCTCTTATGGCTCTTACATTGTAGTAAACCCCAGGACATTGATTTGATTACTGTCTTTTATAATGCTTGATGTGAAAGCTGGATATGTGGATGGAAAGAGATAGAGGTGAGGTAGTTGGGGAAAGGAGGGAACTTGATACAGGGTAGTCTGGGAAGGCTCTATGATAAGGTGACTATTGTCAGCTTTTCAAAATAGAAAAAAAAAGATAACCCTATGGCCAATGGGATGTTAGTTGATTGGCTTAAGACGTTGCTTGTCCTTGGAGTATTTTATTCAACACTTGACACAAAGTGCATTGGGGTAGTCCATTTGCTCCCTAGAAGTGGTTGGAATGCAGACTGGGGTGAATATGTGTAGGAATTAGAGAAAGATTCCTGGGGAAGATAGGAACAAATAAGGTTTTGATAGAAAGACAAAGGAAAGAATAACATTCCCAGCTGAGAGAATGACTTGAACAGAAACCTCGAGGTATTGAAGTATGCTTTTATTGTGTAAGTTTTTTGTCACTGTGGGAAGAGGGAGTGGTGCATCTTTGTTAGTTTAGCCCGAAAACTCACAGCACTTTAGGTATTTCAAGAAGAGGAAATGTAATGCAGAGAATAGAGTACGTAAGTGATGGAAGGGGTAAGAAGTCAAACAGAGGCGCTGAGGCAGCTCAGAGTTCAGCCGTACTAGGGAGCTGCTGCTTCCTCTAGGACTGGAGGGAAAAAGGGTGGTGCTACCACAGCCCAGGATCTGGGGCCATCTGGTAGAAGTGGGAATCACAGTAAACCTTCCTTAAGGGAATGGGGTCTATGAAGGAAGAGAATGTTCCGTGGGAACTGAGAACAAGCGAGGGGAGGAGGTCAGTGTTAAAGATGCTGACCTGAAGCAGAGAGAGGGGCAGGATTCCGGCCTGTTTTGGACTCCCGCCTTCCAGTCTGCTGCCAACCCACTGGCCAACGCTACTCCGAAGCTAGAGAGAGGGGAAGGGAGCCTGGGAAGTGTAGTTTCTGGGGTACAGAGCAAAGGGAGAAGGGCAGGGAGTGGATGTGAGAGCAAACAAGCAAATTACCACCAAGTAGACGAGGGGAGCAAAAGAAGGAGGGCAGGGCAGTTGAGACTCAGGAAGTGAGGCTGCAAGGGAGGGGTAGATCAGAAACAAATCATGGCAGCCTTTGGTGGCTAAGGAGTTTGGGCTTTATTTTTTGGTCACAGGGAGCCATAATAGGATTTTTAAGAAGATACTAATTTTTATGAGTTTTTAAAATTATAAAAATAATATACATTCATCATAAAAACATTCTAACAGTACATAGATTTGAAGACAACAGTAAAATCAAGGTTCTCAACTTCCTTCCAGACTAACTACCTCTCCTCCCATCCCACTCTCCACAGGTTAGCAGTTTGGTACCCCACTGACCCTCTTCAAGTGTATACAAACAACACATATGCACACACTCTGCTGAGTATAATAAGACTAATTTATTATCTATATATGTATACTATGACCGAATTTATGTATTTATATATAAAAGTACATACGGATATACAAGTAGGGTCATATTAGGCATATTTATATACATAAATAAATACATAAATGGGTTCATATTAAACATTCTCTTCTGTAACTTTCTTTTTTCCACTAAAAATACATCTTGGACATTTTCCATGTCAATACATGTAAATACATGCATCTATCTTAATCTTATTAACGGCTATATAGTATTTTAGGGTATGTATTTTATTTAACTAGTGCCTTATTAAGGGGCATTTAGACTGTTTCCAGTATTTTGTTTTGATGAGCAATGTTCCAGTTAACAACTTTACACAGGCTGGGCGCTGTGGCTCACGCCTGTAATCCCAGCACTTTGGGAGGCCAAAGTGGGTGGATCACCTGAGGTCAGGAGTTTGAGGCTGGCCAACATGACGAAACCCTGCCTCTACAAAAAATACAAAAATTAGCTGGGCATGGTGGCAGGTGCCTGTAATCCCAGCTACTCAGGGGGCTGAGGCAGGAGAATCGCTTGAACCGAGGAGGCAGAGGCTGCAGTGAGCCAAGATTGCGTCACTACACTCCAGCCTGGGCAACAGAGCGAGACTCCATCTCAAAAAAAGAAAAACAAAACAACAACAAAAAACAACTTTGTACATAGTCATGCATTTTTGACTAAGTATCTAGAAATAAAATTGTTAGGTAAAAGGGAATGTACCTTCCTAATGGAAAATATATGATCAGACCAATGATGGTGGCTCACACCTGTAATCCCAGCACTTTGGGAGGTCAAGGCAAGAGGATTGCTTGAGGCCAGGAATTTAGACCAGCCTGAGCCTGAGCAATGCAGCAAGATCTCATCTCTACAGGAAAAATTTTTAAAAAATTAGTTGGGCATGGTGATGCGTGCCTGTAGTCCTAGCTACTTGGTTGGCTGAGGTGGAGGATCACTTGAGCCCAGGAGTTTGGGGCTACCATGAGCTATAATTGCATCACTGCCTATAGCTTGGGTGACACAGTAGGACCCTGTCTCTGAAAAAAAAATGTGGGCCGGGCACGGTGGCTCACACCTGTAATCCCAGCACTTTGAGAAGCCAGGGTGGGTGGATCATGAGGTCAAGAGATTGAGACCATCCTGGTCAACATGGTGAAACCCCATCTCTACTAAAAATACAAAAATTAGCTGGGCATAGTGGCGCATGCACCTGTAGTCCCAGCTACTCGGGAAGCTGAGGCAGGAGATCGCTTGAACCCAGGAGACGGAGGTTGTGGTGAACCGAGATCCCACCACTGCACTCCAGCCTGGCAACAGAGTGAGACTCTGTCTCAAAAAAAAAAAAAAGTATATACACACACACACACATACACATGTATACACATACACATACACATTTATATGGATTTGTATATATAATGAAATTGCCTATCAAAACCACTGCATCAATCTATGTTCCCACATATAGTACATATAGTAAATCAAACTGTTTATCCCATATCCTCAGCAACACTGATTGTTGCGATTTAAGTCTTAGTTAATCTGGTAGTTACAAAGTATTTAATTGTTCTTTAAAATTTACATTTGTTTAATTGTAAAGAAATAGAATATTTCTCATATTTATTAGTCATTTATATGACCTTTGTCCATTTTTCTCATTGAAGGGTCAAATCTTTTCTTACTGATGTATTTTTTTTTCAGACAGAGTCTTGTCTTGTTGCCCAGGCTGGAGTGCAGTAGCACAATTTCGGCTCGCTGTAACCTCTGCCTCCTGGGTTCATGAGATTCTCCTGCTTTAGCCTCCTGAGCAGCTGGGATTACAGGCGCACACCACCTCAATGCCCAGCTAATTTTTTGTATTTTTAGTAGAGACAGGGTTTTACCATGTTGGCGAGGCTGGTCTCGAACTCCTGACCTCAGGTGATCCACCCACCTCAGTCTCCCAAACTGCTGGGATTAGAGGTGTGAGCCACCACCCCTGGCCACTTACTTTTTTTTTTTTCAGACAGAGTTTCACTCTGTTGCCCAGGCTGGAGTGCAGTGGCGCCATCTTGGCTCACTGCAACCTCCGCCTCCTGGGTTCAAGCGATTCTCATGCCTCAGCCTCCTGAGTAGCTGGGATTACAGACCTGCCTGCCACCATGCCCGGCTAATCTTTTGTATTTTTGGTGGAAACGGGTTTCACCATCTTAGCCAGGCTGGTCTCGAACTCCTGACCTTGTGATCCACGTGCCTCAGCCTCCCAAGTGCTGAGATGACAGGCATGAGCCACCGCACCTGGCCAGCCACTTACTATTTTTAATTGCTCTTTGTATTTTATGTAAATTAGTTCCTAGACTTTAATTTATGTTGCAAATATTTCTCCCTATTTGCTAACTAAAAAATATTTAAAAGGGTCATTAGATTTTCTGGACAGTCAAACTTATTGGTGAGCTGTATCTAGTTGGTCTATCAAAGACTAAACTTTCAGGGTTAATAAAAAGTGGGGGCCAGATGTAGTAGCTCATGTCTGTAATGCCAGCAATTTGGGAGGCTGAGGTGGGCGAATCACTTGAGCTCAAGAGTTTGAGACCAGCCTGGGCAACATGATGAAACCTATCTCTACAAAAAATAAAAAAAATTAACTGGGTGTAAGTGGCTCATACCTGTAGTTCTAGCTACTTGGGAGGCCAAGGTGAGAGGATCTCCTGAGCCAGGAGGTTGAGGTTGCAGTGAACTGTGATTGTGCCACACTGCACTCCAGTCTGGGCAATACAGCGAGACTCTGTCTCTCTCTCACACACACACACACACACACACACACACACACACACGCACACACACGAAAAGTAAAATGGGTATGTTAGGGTAAGTAGCTGAAGCTTTAAAGGAAACTGGGAAAATATAATGGATCTGACATTGCTGAAAATAGATGGCATTCACAGCCAGAGGATTAGGGCATTTATTTAGAATAATTTACAGTTGTGTTCTACAAGAAAATGTTTTTCTGTAACTGTCACAGAGAAACCTCATTGTTTGCCTTAAGAGAACACTTCATTAATTCTGTGATGCAGAAAGGAAGTTGGAATCTTGCATGTATCTGTGAGTGTCTCAACTGTTTATGTATAACACTGGTGGATTTTAAGGCATTGGTATTATGTGTGTTTTTGGGAGAGGTATCTAAAGAAAAATCCAACTGCTGAGGGAATCTAAAAACACCCGGATGTTTTAAGATCATAAAGAATTAAACAATTTTCCAACAGACTCTCTGGTTTATTTTCCAAGCTTCCTCTGCTTTTCTGGTTTCTCATTGTTCTTTCTTTTGGAGGACACAAATCTCCCACTGAAAAGGTATTTAAGTACTAAATCATTAGAGGGCTTCAATATTGTTTTAACTGGGTCAGCAAGCAGGAGGAAATGATCTGTAACAGTGAGTAGAAGACCTTGTATAGGGATGATTGCTTGATAATTGCATTTTGTTCCAATTCTTAGGAGCTACTGAGAATATTAAACATGAAAGAAAGCTTTGGGAAATCATCAACTAAATACCGATGCTAATGGATGATATTTGTCACAGACTGTTATAGCAAAGTTATTTGTAGCTGGGTGCGGTAGCTCACACCTGTAATCCCAGCACTCTGGGAGACTGAGGCGGGCAGGTGGCTTGAGCCCAGTAGTTTAAGACCAACCTGGAGAACATGGCGAAACCCCATTTCTATAAAAGTACAAAAAATTAGCTGTGACGTGTACCTGAAGTTCCAGCTACTTGGGAGGCTGAGGTGGAAGGATTGTGTGAGCCGAGGAGGTCAAGGCTGCAGTGAGCCATGATCGCAGCATTGCACTGTGGCACTCCAGGCTGGGTGACAGAGTGAGACTCACAACCAACCAACCCAATCAACCAACCCATCAACCAAACAAAAAAAACCCCCAAAAAACAAAAAACAAAGTTATTTGTGCCCTTTATCTGCTCATTAGACTAAGATCCTTGGGAGTTGTATCAGATTCACTTCTTAACCCCCACAGTACTGCATATAATATTCAATAATCATTGTGCCAAAATGAAATTTCATTTAAAAACACAAATTTCACCATCTTAAGGAAACTAGAATCCCGTCAGCATGGAAATATGAAAAAAGCACAAATTAAATATAACAAGCTGGGGAAAGCCTATCTTAGTGTGATGAGCTTATTGCATTAAAATAATTCAATTATTCCATTATACATTATTGAACTTTTCTAGATTGAGGGATATCTTAGCCAGAACTTTCTAGAAGAGCTTTTGAGACAATCTAATAAAAAGTTTGGCCTGAGAGCAGGCCACCGTCTAAATATGCTGGGTAGAAAAGAGAAAAACTGACAGAACCCCAATCTAAATTTAAATTCAAAAATTTAAAACCACATATTAGTGTTTCTCCTCCAGTCTGCTCTTCTTTCTGTCTTCTTGGAGAGCTTCTCTTACCCAGGGAAAGTTATCTTTGTAGCCCTTTTCTTCACACCCTCCAGTGACTGCTTTCAGATTTTTAGAAGGCTGTGGTTTTTAAAGTCTGGGTGCAGTCGCTCACGCCTGTAATCCCAGCACTCTGGGAGGCTGAGGCGGGCGGATCACGAGGTCAAGAGATTGAGACCATCCTGGCCAACATGATGAAACCCCATCTCTACTAAAAATATGAAAATTAGCTGGGCGTGGTGGTGGGCGCCTGTAGTCCCAGCTACTTGGGAGGCTGAGGCAGGAGAATTGCCTGAACCCTTGAGGCAGAGCTTGCAGTGAGCTGAGATCACGCCAATGTATTCCAGCCTGGTAACAGAGTGAGACTCTGTCTCACACACACACACACACACACACACACACACACACACACAAATGGCTATGGTATTTAAAAATCTGCTGGTACCAAAGTGCTAAAGGCATCAGTCAAAAAGAAATTAATACCTTCAAATTAAGGCACATAAAAGCACCCATGGACAGAAGAAAAGGACCTTTTGGGTCTGGCAATATTGTAAAGTAGTAATCAATATCATACTTTTTTTTTTTTTTTTTTTTTTTTGAGACAGAGTCCTGCTCTGTCATCCAGGCTGGAGTGCAGTGGCATCATCTTGGCTCACTACAACCTCCACTTCTTGGGTTCAAGCAATTCTCCTATCTCAGTCTCCTGAATAGCTGGGACTACAGGTGTGTACCACCATACCTGGTTAGTGTTTGTATTTTTAGTAGAGGCAGGGTTTCACCATGTTAGCCAGGCTGGTCTTGAACTCCTGACGTCAGTTGATCCACCCACCTTGGCCCCTCAAAGTGCTGGGATTACAGGCGTGAGCCACCGCATCCCATCTGGCCTATCATACCATTTTTGAAAAACATGCTGTTGGTATTGAGCAATACCTTTCTTTTTGTATATGAACGTAGTTACCACACAGTAGCCCAGGAAATTGATAGGATCAGGTGATTTCTTTTAGAAATCACAGTAAGGAGAGATGAAAGCAGGAAGAAATTAATTCATTTGTATAGCATCACTTTTGTCCTAAATTAAGATGTGAGACTGAATCAATACTTGCAGTAAGATAAGACCAGGGGAACAGAGGCATAGTAATACCAGAGTCTTAGTTTTAGAATAGAAAGAAAAATACCCAGAAAAATAGGCAACAGTAATTACTATAGTAATCTTTTATCCTCAGGGGCAATTAATCTTAGCTTAAAATCTAACATGAGGTTGGTCTTAGGAAAGACTGGGCTGATTAAGGGAGTTGTTAGAATTGGAATGGTTTATTGAAGACCTGATGGATTCACTTTTTCTTAAGGGCCTGCAAACAGAGCAGATTTTCATCTGCTGTTATTACACAGAGGTTGTAGCTAAAAGCAACATAGATAAGTCAACTTACATTCTTGGTGAGTCTTCTGATCTTAGGGTTCAATGATAGAAGAATCGGTATTTCCTGGTTTTGTCTCTGATTTACTTTCAGTAGAAAAGTTTTATTAAGATATAATTCACATACCACTCTTCATTTAAAGTGAAGAGTTTTAGTATATTCACAGAGTTGTGTAACCATCACAATCAATTTTAGAACATTTGTATCACCCCTAAAACAAACCCCATAACCATTAACAGTCACTCCCCATTTCCTTTCAATCATCCCCAGTCCCAGGCCTAGGCAAGCTCTAATATACTTTCCGTCTCTATAGATTTACCAATTCTGGACATTTAATGTAAGCTGAGTCATACAATATGTGGCCTTCTGTGACTGGCTTCTTTTGCTTAGCATATATTTTCTTTCTTTTCTTTTCTTTTTTTTTTTTTTTTTGAGACGGAGTCTTGCTCTGTTGCCCAGGCTGGAGTGCAATGATGCGATCTCAGCTCACTGCAAGCTCTGCCTCCCGGGTTCATGCCATTCTCCCACCTCAGCCTCCCAAGTAGCTGGGACTACAGGTGCTCGCCACCACTCCTGGCTAATTTTTTGTATTTTTAGTAGAGATGGGGTTTCACCATGTTAGCCAGAATGGTCTCCATCTCCTGACCTTGTGATCCACCTGTCTCGGCCTCCCAAAGTGCTGGGGTTACAGGCATGAGCCACTGCACCCGACCGTACTGAGCATATATTTTCAAGGTTCATCCATGTTGTAGCATGTATTAGTACCTCGTTCTTTTTATTAATGAATATTTCATTGTATGACTACATTGTATTTTATTTACCAATTGGACATTTGGGTTGCTTCCAACTTATGTCTATTATGAATAATGCTGCTATTACTGTACCAGTTTTTGTGTGGACATAGGTTTTCATTTCTCTTGGTATATATTTAAGAATGGAATAATTGGGTCACATAATAACTTGATGTTTAATCTTTTGAGAAACTGCCAGTCTGTTTTCCAAAGCAGCTGTGCCATTTTACATTCCTACCAGCAGTGTATGAGGATTCCAGTTTCTCTATCTCTTTGCCAACACTCATCGTTTTCTGTTTGATTATAGCCATCACAGTGGGTATGAAGTGGTATGTCATTGAGGGGTTGATTTATATTTCCCTTATGGCTAACGTTGAGCAAACTTTCATGTGCGTATTTAATACTTTCTATGGAGAAATGTCTATTTAAATCCTTTGCCCTTGTCAAAATTGAATTATTTTTCTTTCTTTCTTTTTTTTTTAAATTTTAGAGATAGTGTCTTGCTCTGTCGCCCAGGCTGGAGTGCAGTGGCGTAATCATGGCTTACTGCAGCCTTGACTTCCTGGGCTGAAGTAAGCCATGATTACTTCCGTCTCAGCCTCCTGAGTAGCTGGGACTACAGGTGTGTGCCACCATGACTGGCTTATTTTTTTAAAAAATTTATTTTTTGTAGAGATGAGGGTCTCACTATGTTGCCCAAGCTGGTCTTGAACTCCTGGCCTCAAGGAATCCTCCTGCCTTGGTCTCCCAAAGTACTGGGATTACAGGTGTGAGCCACTGTGCCTGGCTTTATTTCTTTCTTTATTTTTTATTATTGAGTTTTATAAGACTTTTTTATTTATCCTAGATACAAGTGTCTTATCAGATATATAATTTGAAAATATTTTTTTCCATTCTGTTTTTTTTCTTTTTTTTTTTTTTGAGATGGATCTCGCTCTGTCACCCAGGCTGGAGTGCAGTGGCGCAATCTTGGCTCACTGCAAGCTCTGCCTCCCAGGTTCACGCCATTCTCCTGCCTCAGCTTCCTGAATAGCTGAGACTACAGGTGTCCACCACCACGCCCGGATAATTTTTTTGTATTTTTAGTAGAGACGGGGTTTCACCGTGCAAGTCAGGATGGTCTCGATCTCCTGACCTCATGATCTGCCTGTCTCGGCCTCCCAAAGTGCTGGGATTACAGGCGTGAGCCACCGTGCCTGGCCCTGTGTGTTGTTTTTTAAATGTTCTTGATGGTATCCTCAGAAGCACAAAAGTTCTTAATTTTGATGAAATTTAATGTATTTTTTTTTCTTCTGTTGCTTGTTCTTTTGGTATCATATCCAAAAACCCATTGCCTAATCCAGTGTCATGAAGATTATATCTAAGATTCCTTCTAAGAGTTTTATGATTTTAGGTCTTAGATTTAGATCTTGGATTCATTTTGAGTTAATTTTTACATATGGTATGAGATAGAGTCCAGCTTTACTGTTTTGCTTGTGGATATCCAGTTGTCCCAGCACAATTAGTTGAAAAGACTGTTCTTTCCTCATGGAATTGTCTTTGGACCCTTGTTGAAAATCACTTGAACATAAATGTGAGCATTGGCCAGGTGCAGTGGCTCATGCCTGTAATTCCAGCACTTTGGGAGGCTGAGGTGGGTGGATCACCCGAGGCCAGGAGTTCAAGACCAGCCTGGCCAACAGGGTGAAGCCCTGTCTCTACTAGAAGTACAAAACTTAGCTGGGCATGGTGGAACACACCTGTAGTTCCAGCCACTGCACTCCAGACTGGGAGACAGAATGAGACTCAGTCTCAATAAAATAAAATAAAATAAAATAAATAAAGTAAAATAAAATAAAATAAAATAAAATAAATGTGATCATTTATTTCTGGACTCTGAATTCTAGTCCATTCATCTATGCATCTGTCCTTATGCCAGGACCATGTGGTCTTGATTACCATACCTTTTAAAATAAGTTTTGGAATTGGGAAGTTTGAATCCTCCAAATTTGTTTTTTGTTTTTGAATATGTTTTAGTTATTCTGGGTCCCTTGCATTTCCTTATTAGGATCTGCATGTCAATTTCTGCAATGAAACCAGCTGGGATTTTTTTTTTTTTTTTTTTGAGATGGAGTCTCACTCTGTCACCCAGACTGGAGTGCAGTGGCGCGATCTTGGCTCACTGCAAGCTCTGCCTCAGCTGGGATTTTTAAAATGTAAATTATGTAGAATCTTACTGAGTCTCTAATTCATGTAAATGAATGTCTTTTCATTTATTTAGGTCTTTAATTTATTTCAATAATGTTTGGTATTTTGCAGAGTATAAGTTTTGCATGTCTTTTGTTAAATTTATTATTAAGTATTTTATTCTTTGGTTGTTATTGTAAGTAAAATTTTTTTAAAATTTCACTTTTAAAAAATTTCATTTTCAGATTATATATTGCAAAGTCTATAGAAATGCAATTGATTTTTGTTATTTGATTTACTTTTGCTTTAAGGTAATAATTAAGGTGGTAACAGAAAATATCTAGCTGCAAGAAATACTGTTTGTTCTAAATAGATTGTGCTAACGAAATAGAATATTACAGTATAAACAGTAGCTTTGTTTTGTCCTAAGGATGAAAATATATAATTAAAAAGCAGACACATAATGCAAAGGCATTTAAATGTATCATAGCAATCCCATAGATAGCTTTTAATGTTCAAGTACCCCAGAATATGTGAATAGCATCGTCTGTTTCTGTATTTACTTAATTTTCACCAGCAGCAGTTAATGATTAGACTGGCAGTCTAATTCTCTCCTTTCACGTCTCAACTCAGATGTCAATTCCCCAGAAGGTCTTTCCTGACTCACCTATGTATGGTTGCCTTCCTGTATTTACTTGGTAAGTAATCTACTTCTTTAATGACACTTATTACAATGCATAATTATCTTGTTTGTTTATTGTCGCTCTCTCTCTGTCCAACAGAGTGTAAATAACTCTATGAGAACAGGGAGTTTTTTTATATTTGTTGACCTCAGAATCCCCAGTGACTGGCACATAGTGATTACTTACAAAATTTTTTGTTATACAAGTGAATAAATTGATTTTCCAACTACAAAAACATAAAAAGAAAACTACCAAACATAGCAAAGCAATAAACAAATAATACTGACATCACACTTGTGTCTGCTTTTGATGTAACAACTTACATCAAAGTTTACAAGTTTCCCAAAAGATGTTTTGCAATTATCTCTGGAAAAGCCAATTGTGTTTTTCTTTTTAAACTGAGCCTATCAATTTATCACAGCCTAAGTTTACATATTACTTGACTTATTCATCATCACATTAAGTAATCTGAAAACATTTGAGAATTACAACTAGAAGCCTCTAAAAGAAACCTTGCCTCTATAATACAAGGGAGAGCTAGGTCCTTGGCACATTAAGGTTTAAATAGTGGAATACTGAATATAGCCATGGACTTGTTCATATCACATATCTGATCCAATGCTAAATTTTATTTTATATCTACATTTATAATTTTGGATGAGAACCATCACTACCTAAGTCCTCTTTACTTTTTACTCCCCACCTCGAGCACTAGTGTTTGATATTCTATAGGTGGCAATTTTTAACTTTACAAAACCCAAGTAAAAGACATTACTTCATGAGGACTGATGTACACTCTAAAGAACTGTAGCGATATGAGGGCCTGGTGCGGTGGCTCATGCCTGTAATTCCAGCACTTTGGGAGGTCGAAGCGGGTGGATCACGAGGTCAGGAGATCGAGACCATCCTGGCTAACACGGTGAAACCCTGTCTCTACTAAAAATACAAAAAATTAGCCAGGCATGGTGGTGGGTGCCTATAGTCCCAGCTATTCAGGAGGCTGAGACAGGAGAATGGCGTGAACCTGGGAGGTGGAGCTTGCAGTGAGCCGGGATCGCACCACTGCACTCCAGCCTGGACAACAGAGCGAGACTCCATCTCAAAAAAAAAAAAAAAAAAGGAGTCGTAGAGATATGAGTATGATGGGCCAACTCACTCATTAGCTAAATGCTTCAACCCTCACATCAGCCTCAAAGCCTGGGTTCAAAGTTAGTTTCCTACAAAAAATGATCAGTTAGTACTAACCATAGACCTTCAGATTTGCTCTTCACTAGTTGGATTCTTGGTTGTTAGATCTGCAAGTGTCTATGCTATACTTTGTGGTTGTCTCAGGGATGTTAATGAAAGGTTTTTAAAAATCTACATACATTTAGATTCTAGTAATTCTAATTGCCATAATAATATTAGTCATTTGATTAGTTCAATTAATAGCACACCCAGAAATCTCTCATTCTATTTCATAGTTTCTATATCTAAATCTGTGTAATTTCAAAATACTCTCAAGTCAATTGAAATACTTAGTAAGCTGGGTGCAGTGGCTCATGCCTCTAATCCTCATGCTCAGGAGTTCGAGACCACCCTGGGCAACAGAGTGAGACCCCATCTCTGCAAAAAAATACAAAAAAATTAGCCAGGTCTGGTGGCGCACACCTGTGTCCCAGCTACTCAGGAGGGTGAGATGGGAGGATAGTTTGAGCCCCAGAGGCAGAGGTTGCAGTGAGCCAAGATCATGCCACTGCACTCCAGCCTGGATAACAGAGCCAAAACCTGTCTCATAAATAAATAAATAAATAAATAATAATAATAATAATAATAATAAACCTGGCCAGGTGCGGTGGCTCACGCCTGTAATCCCAGCACTTTGGGAGGCCGAGGCGGGTGGATCATGAGGTCAGAAGATCGAGACCGTCCTGGATAACAAGGTGAAACCCCATCTCTACTAAAAATACAAAAACAAAATTAGTGGGGCGTGGTGGCGGGCGCCTGTAGTCCCAGCTACTGAGGCGGGAGAATGACATGAACCTGGCAGGCGGAGCTTGCAGTGAGCCGAGATCATGCCACTGTACTCCAGCCTGGGTGACAGAGTGAGACTCTGTCTCAAAATCAAACAAAAAACAAAACACAACAAAACAAAAAACCTTTTAAAAAGTACTTAGTAAAGGCAAAATATTCCAAGTATTCAAAATATGCCTTACGTATTTGTCTTGCCATAAATATAACATTTTAGGAATATTCTGGAAATTTCGAGAAAAAGAGAATGCAGCTTTTTTAGTTATGAACCAACACATTTTTAATTTTTAAATTTGTGATTTGCAGACATAGAACAGTGAATTTAGAGGGCAGAGCCACTAACGGAATGCTAAGCCCTTACTGATCTTTGCAGGAGAATTGATGGCAGCTCTTGCTCACACAAATCCTATGTTCATTTGGATTGCTGGCTTCACTTTAGGGCTAAGAAGAGCAAAGGCCAGGAAGGATAAGAATCATTCATCAGTGATAAACATTGGAAGAACTTGAGCTCTTGTGTTTTAGAAAAATTTAGAAAGCCAAGTTTATATGAGAAAGTTTTTCCTAAATAACAGTTCATCTAGACTAATTAGGGAACATGATTAAATTTTTCCTAAAAGTGAGCCAAGAAAAGATACAGGTAGAAGATATAAAATTACCCTATCTCTGAAGAAATTGTGTGTTATTAATTCTGAATTCCAGAGATTCCATGGTGTCTGGCATAGAAATGTTTGAAAATCATACTGAAAGAGAAGGAACATTATCCTGAAAGTAGATTGGGTACTTTCAGCTTTGACCTCCTGGCATCCTAAGTGTTGAGGATGGTTTCAAGTGGAAAGAGGGATGCTGTTTTGGAGGCTTTGATTAGTAAGGGAGACCGGAGTAACAAATGCTTGAACTATTATTTCTTTCCCTTGCCTATTCAAGAGTTGTCAGTGTTATAGTTGTAGTGCCTGTTCTGATCTACTAAATGGAGTCATGCAGTCTCTTCCGTACCTTAGAATGATACTCTCTTGTCCGATGTGATTTTCATCTGCTATATTGATGTTGGACATAGGAGAAGACCTTGATACCAAGATATAGGACTCATGTCTTAAAATATCAAGAGTTTCCAAGGAAGAAATAACAGGGAGCTTCCAAGATAAGCATCTTTAAATTAGAGGCTAAGATCACAGAGGCAGGCTGATTTCTTCCTGATAAAAACGTAGGGTGTTAAGGAGATGGAAGTGAGGAGGAAACAGGAAGATGACCGAAATTTTGCAGTGGAAGGAGGGGTCCTTAATGCTATGATCTAAATGTTTATGTCTTTCCAAAATTCATATTTTGAAACCCTAATCCCCATGTGATGATTTTGGAGGTGAGGCCTTGGGACATAATTAGGCCGTAAGAGTGGAGCCCGCATGAATGGAATTAATGCCCTTATAAAGGAGGCCCAAGAGAGACCCCTAGTCCCTTCTGCCATGTGAGGACACAGCAAGAAGTTATCATTTATAAAATAGGCCCTCACCTGACACTGAATCTGCTGGTGTCTTGTTTTTGGACTTCCCAGCCTTTCAATAGTAAGAAATAAATTTCTGTTGTTTATAAGCTACACAGTCTATGGTGTTTTGTTATATCAGCCCAAATGGACTTAGATGCTTATATAAGCCTGGTTGTCTATAATATATCCCCTTATGCCAGATAAGAATCATTCTCAACCTAGCTCCCTTGGCACTTTGGGAATTAAGGAATCAATAATCTCTGAAATTCTGCAAACCTGATAGTTCTTTGCCCCTCCCTCCCTGTCTCCCTCCCTCCCTCACTCTGTCTCTCTTTCCTTTTCTTTTCTCTTCTTTTCTCTTTCTCTCTCTCTTTCTTCCTTTCCTTCCCTTCCCTTCCCTTCCCCTTCCCTCCCCTTCCCTTCCCTTTCCTTCCCTTCCCTTCCCTTCTCTCCTTCCTTCCTTCCTTCCTTCCTTCCTTCCTTCCTTCCTTCCTTCCTTCCTTCCTTCCTTCCTTCCTTCCCTCCTTCCTTCTTTGAGACAGGGTCTCACTCTGTCACCTAGGCTGGAGTGGAGTGGTACAAGCTTGGCTCACTGCAACCTCTGTCTCCCAGTTTCAAGCAACTCTCCTACCTCCGTCTCCTAAGTAGCTGGGACTACAGGTACGTGCCACCAAGCCCGGCTAATTTTTGTATTTTTTGGTAGAGACAGGGTTTCACTATGTTGGCCGGGCTGGTCTCGAACTCCTGACCTCAAGTGATCTGCCCTCCTCGACCTCCCAAAGTGCTGGGATTACAGGCATGAGCCACCACACCCAGCCTTCTTTCTTTTCTTCTCTTTTCTTTGTCTCTCTTCCTCCCTGCCCCCCCGCCACTCTCTCTCTCTCTCCCTCCTTCCCTCACTCCCTGCTGTCTCTCTCTCTTTCTTACCTTACCCAAGACTCTGTAAGGTCACAGCTATTGGAAAAGGCCCTGAGAGACCTGCCCTTTTCCAGGTTACTTTTATTCTAATCTGCAATGAGGTCTGAATAGGACTGCATTGATAATTCAGATTCAAATAATTTTTAATAATCAGTAAGCTATCTCCTCTTGTTCCCTGAGAAATCCTCATCACCCATTCTGATACACACTACAGGACCTCCTCTGCTTCTCTTTGATAAGCCAGAACTTGCAAATGCTTCAGAAGATGTCAAAAGCTACCTGAGCACATTTTTCTCACTGAACAAGCTGCTAAAGAGAGACTTGACATTAAATAACCTTAAGCAAAATAAGCCCAACCACTGTTCCTAGAGCTACAACTGAGGAACCCTGGCCTTGACCTTTTAGTGGATAGCCTAGGGCAGGGAAGAGTCCCCAAGTTGCAGCACCTGCTTCTTGAGAAGGTGCATGTGCAAGCTCTTTAGAAAAGGTTTCCGGGGAAACCATATAACTTCTATTCTTCTTTTCTGAAATTTATTAAGCACTAAACGTGCCTGCTAGTGCCTGGAGTTCTCATTTGAAGTCAGAAGCTGCTGAAGAAAAGCGTTTGCATGAAACACACCCACATGCCCAGAAATCATTTTTATGCTTCCTTCACTAAATGTCAGCTGCATACTCCACTGGGGAGAACTAATGACCTGAGTTCACTTAAGGGGTGAAAGAAAGGAGGATTAACTTCTGTTAGATGAATTGCTTTTCTTTCATGCCATTGTGATGGCTATTAATGAATGATAGTGATGTTCAGTTTGAACAGTGGTGTCTTCCCAGTGAGACCCTTACGTACCTAGGCTATGCAGAAAACGTAAATACCAGAGAATGTGTTTTTTTGTTCAACTTTTATTTTAGATTCAGAGGGTACATGTGCAGGTTTGTTCCCTGAGTATATTGCATGTTGCAAAGGTTTGGGATATGAATTATTCCATCATCCAGGTACTGAGCATACTACCCAATAATTACTTTTTCAACCCTCCCTCAATTCCCTTCTCTAGTAGTACCTAGTTTCTACTGTTGCCATCTTTACGTCCATGAGCACCCAATGTTTAGCTCTCACTTATAAGTAAGAACATGCAGTATTTTGTTTTCTGTACCTGTGTGTAATTTACTTAGGATAATAACCTCCATCTGCATCCATGTTGCTGCAAAGGACATGATTTCATTCTTTTCTGTGGCTGCATAGTATTCCATGGTGTATATATACCATATTTTTAAAATCCAATCCATTGTTATTGAGTACCTAGGTTGATTCCATATCTTTGCAATTGTGAACAGTGCTGTGATGACCAGGTGAGTGCATGAGTCTTTTTGGTAGAACAATTTGTTTTCTTTTGGATATATACCTAGTCGTGGGATTGCTGGATCAAATGGTAGTTATAGCTTAAGTTCTTTGAGAAATCTCCAAACAGCTTTCCATAGTGGCTGAACTAATTTACATTCTCACCAACACTGTATAAGTGTTTCCTTTTCTCTTCCTCACCAGCATCTGTTGGTTTTTGAGTCTTTAGTAACAGCCATTCTGACTGGTGTGAGATGGTATTTCATTGTGGTTTTGATTTGCATTTCTCTGATGATTAGTGATGAGGAACGGTTTTTCAGTTTTGTTGGTTGCTTATATGTCTTCCTTGGAGAGCGTCTGTTCATGTCTTTTGCCCACCTTTTAATGACATTATTTCTTTTTTGCTTGTTAAATTGTTTAAATTCCTTATAGATTCTGGATATTAGATCTTTGTCAGATGTCTAGTTTGTGAATATCTTCTCCCATTCTGTAGGTTGTGTATTTACTCTGTTGGTAGTTTCTTTTTCTTTTTGAGTTGGAGTCTCACTCTGTCACCCAAGCTGGAGTGCAATGGCGTGATCTCAGCTCACTTCAACCTCTGCCTCCCGGGCTCGAATGATTCTCTCACCTCAGCCTCCTGAGTAGCTGGGATTACAGGCACCCGCCACCACGCCTGACTAATTTTTGTATTTTTAGTGGAGACGGGGTTTCGTCACATTGGCCAGGCTGGTCTTGAACTCCTGACCTCAGGTGATCTGCCTGCCTCGATAGTTTCTTTTGCTGTGCAGAAGCTCTTTAGTTTAGTAGGTCCTACTTGTTAATTTTTGTTTCCGTTGCAATTGCTTTTGAGGACTTAGTCATCAATTCTTTCCCAAGCCCGATGTCTAGAATGGTGTTTCCTCTAGGATTCTTTTTTTTTTTTTTTTTTTTTTTGGGGGGGGGACAGAGTTTCCCTCTGTTGACCAGACTAGAGTGCAGTGGTGTGATCTCTGCTCATTGCAACCTCTGCCTCCCAGGATCAAGCGATTCTTATTCCTCAGTCTCCTGAGTAGCAGGGACTGCAGTTGTATGCCAGTGCACCCAGCTAATTTTTTTTTGTATTTTTAGTAGAGACAGGATTTTGCCATGTTGGCCAGGCTGGTGTCTAACTCCTGGCCTCAAGCAATCCTTCACATAGGACTCCCAAAGTTCTGGATTACAGGTGTGAGTCACTGTGCCTGGCCTAGGATTCTTATAGTTTGAGGTCTTACATTTAAATCTTTAATCCTTCTTGACTTAATTTTTGCATATGGTGAAAGGTGGAGTCCAGCTTCATTCTTTTGCATACAGCTAGCCAGCTATTCCAGCACCATTTATTGAACAGGGAGTCTTTTCCCTATTGCTTAGTTTTGTCGACTTTGTTGAAGAGCAGATGGGTGTAGATGTGCAGCTTTATTTCTGGTTTCTCTATTCTGATCCATTGGTCTATGTGTCTGTTTTTGTAACAGTACTATGCTGTTTTGGTTACCATAGCCTTATAGTGTAGTTTGAAATTGGATGATGTGATGCTTCTGGCTTTGTTCTTTTTGCTTAGGATTGCTTTGGCTACTCAGGCTCTTTTTTGGTTCCATATGAATTTTAGAGTAGCTTTTTCCAGTTCTGTGAAAAATGATCTTGGTAGCTTGATAGGAATAGCATTGAATCTGTATATTGCTTTGGGCTTTTTGTTTATTTATTCGGAGACAAGATCTCACTCTGCCATGCAGGCTGGAGTGCAGTGGTGATATCATAGCTCACTGCAGCCTCAAACACCTGAGTTCAAGTGATCCTCCAAGCCCAGTCACCTGAGTGGCTAGGAATACAGGAGTGTGCTACCATGGTATTTTTTGTGTGTGTGTAAAGATGGGGTCTGGCTGGTCTCAACTCCTGGCCTCAAACTGTCTTCCTGCCTTGACCTCCCAAAGTGCTAGGAATAGGCATGAACCACTGCCCCTAGCCCAGAGAATATCTTGATGTACTTTTTTTTTTTGTATGTTTTTGTTTTTTTTTTCAGTCAAGGCCCTTGCTCTGTCACACAAACTGGAGTACAGTGGTGATCACAGCTTACTACACCCTCAACCTCCTGGGCATGAGTGATCCTCCTACCTCAGCCTCCTAAGTAGCTGGGACCACAGTTGTGCACCACCATAATCAGCTACTTATTAGAAATTTTTTTGTAGCGACAGGGTCTTACTATGTTGCCCAGTTTGATCTCGAACTCCTGAGCTCAAGCAATCCACCTGCCTCTCCCTCCCAAAGTACTGGGATTACTGGCATGAGCCATCTGATGTATATTTTTAAATATGCAAATATATATTTGAATAAGAAAATTACAGAAAATTAGGCTGAAATATTTCTGTATCTACATATCTGCATTTATGACCAAAGAATTTGAGATATAGTCTTCCCTTGGTATCTGCAGGAGTTTGGTTCCAGGACCCCCTGCATAAACCAAAATTTCCACATATTCAAGTTCTACAATCAACCTTGCAGAACCTGGGTACTGTTGCAGGAAGTCAGGGACCCTGAATGGAGGGACCGGCTGAAGCTGTGGCAGAAGAACATAAATTGTGAAGATTTCATGGACATTTATTAGTTCCCCAAATTAATACTTTTATAATTCCTTACGCCTGTCTTCACTGCAATCTCTGAACATAAATTGTGACTTTGATCATTTCCCCAATCAGTACTCTTGTGATTTCCTGTGCTTGTCTTTACTTTAATCTCTTAATCCCGTCATCTTCATAAGCTGAGGATGAATGTCATCTCAGGACCCTGTGATGATTGCGTTAACTGCACAAATTGTTTAAACAATATGAAATCTGGGCACCTTGAAAAAAGAACAGGATAACAGCAATGTTCAGGAAACAAGAGAGATAACCATTAGGTCTGGCTGCCTGTGAGCCGGGCGTAACAGAGCCATATTTCTCTTTTAAAAGCAAATAGGAGAAATATCGCTGAATTCTTTTTCTCAGCAAGGAACAGCCCTGAGAAAGAGAATGTGTGCCTAGACGTAGGCCGCTAAAATGGCCGCTCTGGGGACGTCTGTCTTTTATGGTTGTAGATGAGGGATGAAATAAGCCCCAGCCTCCCGTAGCACTCCCAGACTTATTAGGATAAGGAAATTCCTGCCTAATAAATTTTGGTCAGACCGGTTGTCTGCTTTCAAACCCTGTCTCCTGATAAGATGTTATCAATGATGGTGCATGCCCAAAACTTCATTAGCAATTTTAATTTCGCCCTGGTCCTGTGATCTCGCCCTGCCTACATTTGCCTTGTGATATTTTATTACCTTGTGAAGCATGTGATCTCTGTGACCCACACCCTATTCATACGCAGATTCCCTTTCTGAAAAATCACAAATAAAAACTTGCTGGTTTTGCAGCTTGGGTGGCATCACAGAACCTGCCGACATGTGATGTCTCCCCTGGACACCCAGCTTTAAAACTTCTCTCTTTTGTACTCTATCCCTTTATTTCTTAGACCGGCCAACACCTATGGAAAATAGAAAGGGACTCATGTTGAATTATTGGGGGTGAGTTCCCCTGATAGGATACGTGAAGAGTTAGCCTTCTGTGTATGGGGTTTTGCATTTGTGAATACTGTTTTGTTGAAAATAAAAGCTGCATATAAGTGGCTCCATGCAATTCAAACCCATGTTATTCAAGGGTCAACTATACTTGATCTGCCATGTTTTCAGTGTCATAGGGGTAGATCCCAGCAGCCACGTCTCCACCATGCGATCCCACATCCCTGATCATAACTGCTGGACCCTGATGTGGACCCCTGACCAAAGCTCAGCCAATGCCATTTGAAGTTGAACAAAAAGATTCTGGAAATTTAAACTAGATAATCAAATCAGAGGAGAGCTGAGAGGGATCCATGCTTAACTACCTACTCATTCAAAGAAGGAAAGCTGATACGCAGGGAGAGAAAGAGATTAGAGTCCACACAGAGAAAGATATGGCAGAGGGAGGGAGAGAGAGAAAAGAGAGATTGGAAGAACTTGTGTTGGCTTTCTAGTTCCTGTATCTTTGCCTGGGAAGCCTGGGTATACTCTCTGTTGCAAGATTTGTGAGACAGATTGACGTCCTCAAAATAAATCCAACTTTATTCTTTTTTTTTTGATGATTTCACTAGGTATTTTTTTAACTGTTATTATTATTATTATTTTATTATAGTTTAAGCTCTAGGGTACATGTGCACAATATGCAGATTTTTACATAGATATACATGTGCCATGTTGGTTTGCTATACCCATCAACTTGTCATTTACATTAGATATTTCTCCTAATGCTATCCCTCCCCCCAGGTCCCCACCCCCTGACAGTCCCCGGTGTGTGATGCTCCCTGTCCTGTGTCCATGTGTTCTTGTTGTTCAACTCCCACCTATGAGTGAGAACATGCGGTGTTTGGTTTTCTGTCCTCGTGATAGTTTGCTTAGAATGATGTTCCCAGCTTCCTCCATGTCCCAGCAAAGGACATGAACTCATCCTTTTTTATGGCTGCATAGTATTCCATGGTATATATGGGCCACATTTTCTTGATCCAGTCTATCATTGGTGGACATTTGGGTTGGTTCCAAATCTTTGCTATTGTGAACAGTGCCGCAAGAAACATACATGTGCATGTGTCTTTATAGTAGCATGATTTATAATCCTTTGGATATATACCCAGTAATGGGATCACTGGGTCAAATGGTAATTCTAGTTCTAGATCTTTGAGGAATCGCCACACTGTCTTCCACAATGGTTGAACTAATTTACACACCCCCCCAACAGTGTAAAAGCGTTCCTATTTCTCCACATCCTTTCCAGCATCTGTTGTTTCCTGACTTTTTAATGATTGCCATTCTAACTGGCATGAGATAGTATCTCATTGTGGTTTTGATTTGCATTTCTCTGATGACCAATGATGATGAGCATTTTTTCATATGTCTGTTGGCTGCATGAATGTCTTCTTTTGAGAAGTGTCTGTTCATATCCTTTGCCCACTTTTTGATGGAGTTGTTTGTTTTTTTCTTGTAAATTTGTTTAAGTTCTTTGTAGATTCTGGATATTAGCCCTTTGTCAGAGGGGTAGATTGCAAAGATTTTCTCCTATTCTATAGGTTGCCTGTTCACTCTGATGATAGTTTCTTTTGCTGTGCAGAAGCTCTTTACTTTACTTAGCTCCCATTTGTCTATTTTGGCTTTTGTTGCCATTGCTTTTTGTGTTTTAGTCATGAAGTCTTTGCCCATGCCTATGGCCTGAATGGTATTGCCTAGGTTTTCTTCTAGGGTTTTTATGGTGTTAGGTCTTACATTTAAGTATATAATCCATCTTGAGTTAATTTTTGTATACAGTGTAAGGAAGGGATCCAGTTTGAGCTTTGTATGTATGGCTAGCCAGTTTTCCCAGCACCATTTATTAAATAGGGAATCCTTTCCCCATTGCTTGTTTTTGTCACGTTTGTCAAAGATCAGATGGTTGTAAATGTGTGGTGTTATTTCCGAGGCCTCTGTTCTGTTCCATTGGTCTGTATATCTGTTTTGGTACCAGTACCATGCTGTTTTGGTTACTGTAGCCTTGTAGTATAGTTTGAAGTCAGGTAGCATGATGCCTCCAGCTTTGTTCTTTTTGCTTAGGATTGTCTTGGCTATGCAGGCTCTTTTTTGGTTCCATAAGAACTTTAAAGTAGTTTTTTCCAGTTCTGTGAAGAAAGTCATTAGTAGCTTGATGGGGATAGCATTGAATCTGTAAATTACCTTGGGCAGTATGGCCATTTTCATGATATTGATTATTCTTATCCACGAGCATGGAATGTTCTTTCATTTGTTTATGTCCTCTTTTATTTCACTGAGCAGTGGTTTGTAGTTCTCCTTGAAGAGGTCCCTCACATCCCTTGTAAGTTAGATTCCTAGATATTTCTTTCTCATTGTAGCAACTGTGAATGGGAGTTCACTCACGATTTGGCTCTCTGTTTATTATTGGTGTATACGAATGCTTGTGATTTTTGCACATTGATTTTGTGTCCTGAGACTCTGCTGAAGTTGCTTATCAACTTAAGGAGATTTTGGGCTGAGACAATGGGGTTTTCTAAATATACAATCATGTCATCTGCAAACAGAGACAATTTGTCTTCCTCTTTTCCTAACTGAATACCCTTTATTTATTTCTCTTGCCTGATTGCCCTAGCCAGAACTTCCAACACTATGTTGAATTGGAGTGGTGAGAGACGGCATCCTTGTCTTGTGCCAGTTTTCAAAGGGAATGCTTCCAATTTCTGCCCATTCAGTATGATACTGGCTGTGGGTTTGTCATAAATAGCTCTTCTTATTTTGAGATACATTCCATCAATACCTAGTTTATTGAGAGGTTTTAGCATGAAGGGCTGTTGAATTTTGTTGAAGGCCTTTTCTGCATCTATTGAGATAATCATGTGGTTTTTGTCATTGGTTCTGTTTATGTGATGGATTACATTTATTGATTTGCATATGTTGAACCAGCCTTGCATCCAAGGGATGAAGCTGACTTGATCGTGGTGGATAAGCTTTTTGATGTGCTCCCGAATTCGGGTTGCCAGTATTTTATTGGGGATTTTAGCATCAATGTTCATCAGGGATATTGGCCTAAAATTCTCTTTTTTTGTTGTGTCTCTGCCATGCTTTGGTATCAGGATGATGTTAGCCTCATAAAATGAGTTAGGGAGGATTCCCTCTTTTTCTATTGATTGAAATAGTTTCAGAAGGAATGGTATCAGCTCCTCTTTGTACCTCTGCTAGAATTCGGGCTGTGAATCCGTCTGGTCTTGGACTTTTTTTGGTTGGTAGGCTATTAATTATTGCTTCAATTTCACAACCTGTTATTGGTCTATTCAGAGATTCAACTTCTTCTTGGTTTATCCTTGGGAGGGTGTATGTGTCCAGGAATTTATCCATTTCTTCTAGATTTTCTAGTTTATTTGCATAGAGGTGTTTATAGTATTCTCTGATGGTAGTTTGTATTTCTGTGGGATTGGTGGTGATATCCCCTTTATCATTTTTTATTGCATCTATTTGATTCTTCTCTTTTTCTTCTTTATTAGTCTTGCTAGTAGTCTATCTATTTTGTTGATCTTTTCAAACAATCAGCTCTTGGATTCATTGATTTTTTGAAGGGTATTTTTTGTCTCTATCTCCTTCAGTTCTGCTCTGATCTTAGTTATTTCTTGCCTTCTGCTAGCTTTTGAATTTGTTTTCTCTTGCTTCTCTAGTTATTTTAATTGTGATGTTAGAGTGTTGATTTTAGATCTTTCCTGCTTTCTCTTGTAGGCATTTAGTGCTATAAATTTCCCTCTACACGCTGCTTTAAATATGTCCCAGAGATTCTGGTATGTTGTGTCTTTGTTCTCATTGGTTTCAAAGAACATCTTTATTTCTGCCTTCATTTCATTATTTACCCAGTAGTTATTCAGAAACAGGTTGTTCAGTTTCCATGTAGTTGTGCCATTTTGAGTGAGTTTCTTAATCCTGAGTTCTAATTTGATTGCACTGTGGTCTGAGAGACAGTTTGTTGTGATTTCTATTCTTTTACATTTGCTGAGGAGTGTTTTACTACCAATTATGTGGTCAATTTTAGAATAAGTGCAATGTGGTGCTGAGAACAATGTATATTCTGTAGATTTGGGGTGTAGAGTTCTGTAGATGTCTATTAGGTCCACTTGGTCCAGAGCTGAGTTCAAGTCCTGGATATCCTTGTTAACCTTCTTTCTCATTGATATGTCTAATATTGACAGTGGGCTGTTAAAGTCTCCCATTATTATTGTGTGGGAGTCTAAATCTCTTTGTAGGTCTCTGAGGACTTGCTTTATGAATCTGGGTGCTCCTGTATTGGGTGCATATATATTTAGGATAGTTAGCTCTTCTTGGTGAATTGATCCCTTTACCATTATGTAATGGCCTTCTTTGTCTCTGTTGATCTTTGTTGGTTTAAAGTCTGTTTTATCAGAGACTATGATTGCAACCCCTGCTTTTTTTTTTTTTTCTTTCCGTTTTTTTGGTAGATCTTCCTCCATCCCTTTATTTTGAGCCTATGTGTGTCTTTGCATGTGAGATGGGTCTCCTGAATACAGCACACCAATGGGTCTTGACTCGTTATTCAATTGGCCAGTCTGTGTCTTTTAATTGGAGGATTTAGCCCATTTACATTTAAGGCTAATATTCTTATTTGCAAATTTGATCCTGTCATTACAATGTTGGCTGGTTATTTTTCCTGTTAATTGATGCAGTTTCTTCATAGTGTCAATTGTCTTTACCATTTGGCATGTTTTTGCAGTGGCTGGTACCGGTTGTTCCTTTCCATGTTTAGTGCTTTCTTCAGGAGCTCTTGTAAGGCAGGCCTGATAGTGACAAAATCTCTCAGCATTTGCTTGTCTGTAAAGGATTTTATTTCTCCTTCACTTATGAAGCTTAGTTTGGCTGGATATGAAATTCTGGGATGAAAGTTCTTTTCTTTAAGAGTGTTAAATGTTGACCTCCACTCTCTTCTGGCTTGCAGGGTTTCTGCTGAGAGATTCACTGTTAGTCTGATGGGCTTCCCTTTGTGGGTAACCCAACCTTGCTGTCTGGCTGCCCTTAACATTTTTTCCTTCATTTCAACCTTGGTGAATCTAACAATTATGTGTCTTGTGATTGCTCTTCTCAAGGAGTATCTTTGTGGTGTTCTCTGTATTTCCTGAAGTTGAATGTTGGCCTGCCTTGCTAGGTTAGGGAAGTTCTCCTGGATAATATCCTGAAGAGTGTTTTCTAACTTGGTTCCATTCTCCCTGTCACTTTCCAGTATACCAATCAAACGTAGATTTGGTATTTTCACATAGTCTCATATTTCTTGCAGGCTTTGATTGTTTCTTTTCACTCTTTTTTCTCTAATCTTGTCTTCTCACTTTATTTCATTAATTTGATCTTCAATTACTGATATCTTTTGTTCCACTTTATCCAATTGGCTATTGAAGCTTGTACGTGCATCATGAAGTGCTTGTGCCATGGTTTTTAGCTGCATCAGGTCATTTAAGGTCTTCTCTACATTATTATTCTAGTTAGCCATTTGTCTAACCTTTTCTCAAGGTTTTTAGCTTCCTTGCGATGGGTTAGAACATGCTCCTTTATCTCAGAGAAGTTTGTTATTACCAACCTTCTGAAGCCTACTTCTGTCAACTCATCAAACTCATTCTCTGTCCAGTTTTGTTCCCTTGCTGGTGAGAAGCTGTGATCCTTTGGAGGAGAAGAGGTGCTCTATTTTTTGGAATTTTCAGCTTTCCTGCTCTGGTTTCTCCCCATCTTTGTGGTTTTATCTACCTTTGGTCTTTGATGTTGGTGACCTATAGATGGGGTTTTCGTATGGATGTCCTTTTTGTTGATGTTGATGCTATTCTTTTCTGTTTGTTAGTTTTCCTTCTAACAGTCAGACCCTTAGCTGCAGGTATGTTGGAATTTGCTGGAGGTCCACTCTAGACCCTGTTTGCCTGGACATCACTAGCAGAGGCTGCAGAACAGCAAATATTGTGGCCTGATCCTTCCTCCAGAAGTTTTGTCCCAGAGGGGTACCCATCTGTTTGAGGTGTCTGTCAGCCCCTACTGGGAGGTGTTTCCCAGTCAGGCTACATGGGGTCAGGGACCCACTTGAGGAGGCAGTCTGTCTGTTCTTGGAGCTCGAACGCTATACTGAGAGAACCACTGCACTCTTCAGAGCTGTCAGACAGGGACGTTTAAGTCTGCAGAAGCTGCTGCCTTTTGTTCTACTATGTCCTGCCTTCAGAGGTGGACTCTATAGAGGCAGTAGGCCTTTACTGAGCTGCGGTGGGCTCTGCCCATTTTGTGCTTCCTGGCCTCTTTGTTTACACTGTGAGCTACTCAAGCCTCAGCAATGGTGGACGCCCCTCCCTCTGCCAATCTGCAGCGTCCCAGGTCGATCTCAGACTGTTGCACTATCAGTGATTAAGGCTCCATGGGTGTGGGACCCACTGAGCCAGGCATGGGAGGGTATTTCCTGGTCTGCCAGTTGCTAAAACTGTGGGAAAAGTGCAGTATTTGGTCAGGAGTATACCCTTTCTCCAGTTACAGTTTGTCACGGCTTCCCTTGGCTAGGAGAGGGAAATGTCCCGACCCCTTGCACTTCCCAGGTGAGGTGATGCCTGGCCCTGCTTCAGCTTGCCCTCCGTGGGCTGCACCCACTGTCTAACCAGTCCCAGTAAGATGAAACAGGTACCTCTATTGGAAACGCAGAAATCATCTGTCTTCTTCGTTGATCGTGCTGGGAGCTGCAGACCAGAACTCCTTCTATTTGGCCATCTTGGAAGCCAGTGCCCGAACTTTGTTTTTGATGAGAGTGATTTTCCATTATTTCCAACCAAAACACCCCTTAGAAAAACACTGAGCTTTGCTAGAACCGTCCTTTACTGCATTTCTATCCAAATGGGCAGGGCTTGCTGGTTGTTGGACCTGCCATTTCTGAACTAAGCCATGTGCTGTTCTCCATGTTCTATGTTATGGGACTGCAAGGGCAATGTCCTCCTGCACTGGCTCTCTGAGGGGTGGGTGGCATGACTGTGGCCATGCTCTTCATACTGGAGGTGGCTGGTGGCCTATCCAGGAATGTTGTTTCCCAACCATGTGGTATTATATTTTTCTGATGACGGTGACCATGGGGCTTTTTATAGAACTGACACAGAGCAGGTCAGCTAGGGAAACAGATTTGGGGAGAGTCAAAGTTTTCCCTGTGCGGGAGACTCCCAGGTTTGGGGAACCTTTGGGTTTAGGATCATAAAAGGGTAGACAAGAAAGGGACCTTTTGCAAAGTCCAGCTCTACTTCTTCTTTGTCCAGATAAGAATCAGGAAGCCCAGGAGGCTTGCATGTTTTGCCCCAGGGTGGAGCCAGGACTCCCTATGTCTCAGATTCTCTTTCTATCCCATCTGCTTCTAGTATTTTCTTAATGAAGAGAGAATCCTGCATTCTTCCATTTTGGGTTGTGGTAGTAATATATAGAATAGAGTTCTTATGTCACATATATGGCTATGGATTTTATAATCCTCATGTTGAAATTTAAGTCATTTCTTTTTAAAGCAAATTGAAGAGAAATGTGAATCCACAGGTAATATGAAATAATAATTGTTTTTTTTTTCTTTCAGTAGACCTGTGTATATAGTGTTTGCCTGACTTCAACCCAAGTTGTCTTAGGCTGTGCTTGTTCTGATATCCAGTAAACCATGATAACCCATTAAGGTCACCTGAACTTAGTTAACATGGGTAGAAACATGCTATATAAAAGAAATCCAAGTTTTGACTTTGTACCATATGCCCCCCGAGATCATATTTATTACAAAGATGATTCCCAAATCTACTTCTCTCTTGATCCCTAGACACTCTGTGTGAGGTCCTGAACAACTATTTGGTCCATGCCACGCCCATGATCCTGTCCTGATTCACACCATTTTGTCTCTTGTCTACTCTATTGTAGAGTTTTCCTTGCCTCTGGGATACCCTTCTATTTTCTTTTCTTTTCTTTTCTTTTTTTTTTTTTTGGAGACAGAGTCTTGCTCTATCACCCAGGCTGGAGTGCAGTGGCGTGATCTTTGCTCACTGCAACCTCCGCCTCCTGGGTTCAAGTGATTCTCCTGCCCCAGCCTCCCCAGTACCTGGGATTATAGGCACGTGCCACTATGCCTTGCTAATTTCTGTACTTTTAGTAGCGACAGGGTTTCACCATGTTGGCCAGGCTGGTCTCGAACTCCTGACCTCAGGTGATCCACCCACTTTGGCCTCCCAAAGTGCTGGGATTACAGGCATGAGTCACCACACCTGGCCTCTCTCTCAATTTTCTTCAACAGATTGCCTCTGGAATTATTTTTTTTCTATTTTTTAATGAACAGTTTCGTTTGCCAGATTTGCAACCATTTCTTCTTTTGAAAATAGCCCTTAGATTTTCCTTTAAGTACCATCCCCCTCCTGCCGTAAATGAGTGAATGAGGCTTGGATGATGCTGACCCTACTCTCTGTCTCCAAGGGAGGGCAATGTAACCCCCTGGCCATGGTGTTCATATTTGTACTGGGTGACCAAAGTTATCACATGAGACTCAGCCCAGGATCTTGATGAAACTATTGGGGAAGAAGCAATCTCTTCTCCCAAGGGAGCCTAAGCTGTTAGGATATAAGCCTCAAGCTGATTTGATTTGCCATCTTTGCCACATCTTTGGCAAGAACTCCCTTGAGAAAGAAATCAAGAAGAGGAAAGTAGAGCCAAGAGATGACATCATTTATTCCTTGGCATCAGTTGAGCCTGAAGCCAGATGCATCTCTGAACTTCCCAGTTAAATGAACCAATACATTCTTTGTTGCTTAAGCCAATTTGAATTAGGTTTCAGTTACTGGCAACCTAAAGTGTTCTTACTAATGAATGGCCATATCACTATTGTTCTTAACAGTTATTAATGCCTTTCTATTACATGCAGAATAAATCCAGCCTCCTCTGCTCAGTTGCAAGGCCCTTGTAACCTTTGCTTCCACTTTTCAACACTAAGCTGGCATTCCTGCCGTAGTGCTCTATTGGTATTTATTGACTCACCTTGCATGTTCGCCCCTTGCTGCCTTTGTCTTGCTGCTCTCACTCTCACCCCATTTGGAATGCTCTGACCCCCATGTTGAAATCCTACTCATGCCTCAAGACCTACCTCAAATGTTACTTTCTCTAGACAGCCTTTCCTGGTCCCTTAGTTGGAAGAGCTTTTACCACCTTTGTAATTTTTTTGGCTCTTTATTTGTACCTTCAATATAACACATCACAATCTGTCTTGTGTTCCTCCTCAAGAGGTCTTGTTTATATTCCTGCCCCCTTGCTCAAGCCTAGAACAGAGTGGGCATCAGTAGATCATGATTTATCACAAATTTTCTTCTATTATAGTCAAGTGTGCATGAGCCCGTTCCCTCCACCAGACAGTGCCTGACTTACTTTTGTTTCCACAGGATGATCTAGTATGGGTGAGGGCCACATGCATAATAGACACTCAATAAATGTCTGCTGAACGTGGATTTGGTTTTAGAGGCTTTCACAGTCATTTTCATAGAGGTTTTGTTGGTACTGAGCCAGTTTCAACTACTGGTTTCAATGCTGTCATCTGTGACTTCACTCCAGCCCTCAGCACCACCTTATTAGCCACCCTAGCCAGTTTTAGCTACCTCTGAGTGATCTGTGGCAGTGTTTGCTAAAATCTAAATGAAGGCAGAAGCAAAAGCATGGCTAACAATTATTCAGGCCTTTTGAGGGCTTCTGCAAGAGCTGTCTGAATGCTGATCCTTTTCTTTCTTTCTAACTGAGGATGAATGGCTGTTATTGCTGTTAAGAGAGTAGCAGCTTTAAGTCTGGGACTTACTTCCCTTAAATGTTTTTTGATAGTTTCCATTTGGCTTGATGCTTGCGATTGAACTTGCTTCTTTGAATAAACTAGAAGTTAGGAGAGAGGAAATGAGAAGAAAAAGTGGGATCATCATTTTACAAAACACAGCTGAGTGGGAGCTCCCCTTCCACCACCACCACCACCACCACCATCATCATCATCATCATCATCATCATCATTGCCTGAGTACCTGCTGGGGTACTTGATCCTACTCTAAGATCTAGGGAAAAAAAATAAAACAATCTTACATTTTATTTTATTTATTTATTTTTTTGAGATGAAGTCTTGCTCTTGTCCCCCAGGCTGCAGTGTGATGGCATGATCTTGGCTCACTGCAACCTCTGCCTCCGGGTTCAGTCAATTCTCCTGCCTCAGCCTCCCGAGTTCAGTCAATTCTCCTGCCTCAGCCTCCCGAGTAGCTGGGATTACAGGCACCCACCACCACGCCCAGCTAATTTTTTCTTTCTTTCTTTCTTTCTTTTTTTTTTTTTTAAGTAGAGATGGGGTTTCACCGTGTTGGCTAGGCTGGTCTCAAACTCCTGACCTCAGGTGATCCGCCCACCTTGGCCTCCCAAAGTGCTGGGATTACAGGCATGAGCCACCACACCTGGCCCAATCTTACATTTTAAAAGTGGGTTTGTCTACATATATGTAACACATGTGTGGACATTTAGTTTTTTTCTTTGTACTTATTTGTACTAGTCAGACTTTTGAGTCTGAAAGTTTCCTGACAAGGGCAAACTAGCAAACTTTATATACATGGATTATCCTTAGTTTACTGACTGCAGGTGCTTTTTACAAGTACTGGTGATGTTTGTGACTCGGCTGTTTTTAGATTTGACTGACATCATCAAGTAATTACCCTGTGCTAGGCACTATGCTAAGTTCTTTCACGTATATTAATTTGTTTGTCTTCTTTAATCTTCATAACAACTCTGAAGTGTATTAGTTATCTATTGCCACATAACAAATTATCCCCAAACTTAGTGGCCTAAAACCACAGTATTTATTATCTCATAATTTCCATAGATCAGGAATCCAGGGATGGCTTAGCAGGGTGATATAGCTCTGGGTCTCTCCTAAGGTTTGACTTGAAAGGATACCCACCCTGACTCACTGATGTGGGTGCTGGCAGAATTCTATTCCTCACAAGCTGTTGGCTGGAGACCTCACTGGGTTCCTTGCCACATAGACCTTTCCACAGAGCATCTCACTACATGGCAAGCGCCTCCATCAAGCTGAGCAGATTCAAAAGGGAGCTAGAGAATGCCTGCAAGATGAAAGTCACAGGCTTTTTATAACCTAATCTTGGAAGTGAAATTGTACATCCTTTGCCATGTTTTATTTGTTAGAAGCAAGTTGACAGATCCAGTTCATACTCAAGGGAAGGGGATCACACAAAGGCATAAGTACCAGGAGGCTAAGATCACGAGGACCATGTTAGAGGTCTACCTCCCACAGAGCTAGGTATTATCATGCCTCTTTTATGGCTGAGAAAATTGAGGCACCATTTGAAAAAAGAGATTGATGATGCGTGTATGTGTGTAGTTCATCATGTATGATGACAATTCATGTCTCTGAGTGATTTTGCTCAAGCACAGATTGGTATGTATTTTCAACCCTCTTGTTGATTTGATTTTCCTCACTCACTGAATCTGCTTCTGTATCCTACAGAGCTTTGCTATGCAAAGTGTGGCCTGGGTACTGCCAGCATTGGCTTCACCTGGGAGCTTGTTGGAAATGCAGAATCTCAGGGCCCACCCTAGACCTGTGGAATCAGAGTCTGCAACCCCAGGTAATACATGTGCATGGTGAAGTTTGAGAAACTGCTCCACAAGGTCTCTTTAAGGTTCTCTGCTGACTATAAGTGTTCCTGTGCTCTTTTGTCTGCTGGCCTCGTGAGGGGATTTTTTTAGCAGTAGTGAAGAATGTGTTCTATTCCTACACTATTTTAAAACCAGAGCAGAGCTAGGCATGGTGGCTCATGCCTGTAATCCCGGCACTTTGGGAGGCCAAGGTGAAAGAATCAGTTGAGCCCAGGGGTTTGAGACCAACCTGGACAACATAGTGAGACCTCATCTCAACAAAAGAAAAAAAATTAGCCGAGTGTGGTGGTGCATGTTTCTGCTCCCAACTACTTGGGAGGCTGAGGTGGGAGGACTGCTTGAGCCCAGGAGGTCGAGGCTGCCGTGAGCCATGATCACACCACTGCACTCCAGCCTGGGTTGGAGCAAGACCCCGTCTCAAACCAAACCATACCAAAGCAAACCCAAGAAAATAAAGCCTCTGAAATGAAAACTTCTTATCATCTACTATTAATATCTTGTATAAATAGCAACAAAGTAAGTATAATAATAATGGGGTCTCTTAATACTCTAAAATGGAGCAGGAGCAACTGGCATGGATAATCATACACAGCAGACAATTAAAAATGAAACTTGGCATTTGGCTCTAGAATGAACTGCAGCAAATCTGTCCAGAAACTGAGCCTTCCTAAATTATGTTTTATTTAGGCAACATAGATGAATCTCAAAAGCATTATGCTATGTGAAAGAAGCTGGGCACAAAAGACTACATATTGTAGGATTCCATTTATATAAAATTCTAGAAAATGCAAAGCAATTCGGTGGTTCTTAGGGGTTAGAATTGACTGCAAAGAGGTATGAGAGAACTTTCTGGAGTGATAGAATTGTTCTTTATCTCGAACATAGTGGTGGGTGCATGGGTTTATGTATTTATTAAAACTCAACAAAATCTACATTTAAAATTGGTGAAATTTGTTCATGCAATCTTCCATAAAGCTGATTCAAAAGGCAAATGGGAGTTGGTAGCATTGTCAGTTGATTCTAGCTTCTCTCATTTTCTTTAAGCCCAGAACCCAGGAACTAATTTGCATTGATTAGAATAACTCATCAGAGAAGGATGCTATTTAGAAGATTCCTTGGTATCTGATGTTGACAGAGAATTGAAATTATTTCTCCTTTGAAGTCCTACTGAGAAGATACTGTACTTAGAAAATTGTTAAGATTTTCATCATTCAAAGTACTCCTAAAAGTCACACTCCAAGGGTGATGCCATTGAACTTTTGGCTTTAATTTCTTGAGATTTTTTTAGCCTTCTTTAAAAAGAATATAGAAATGATAACGATCACTTATTGAGCATTAACTCTTGGCCAGAATTCTACTTAATGCTTTACTTTCATTATTTCAATTAATCAGCACAGTAATTCTGTAAAGCAGGTATGTACTGTCCTCCCCAGTTTACAGAGGAGAGGGCTGAAACTTAGACAACTTGTTCAAGTGACAACTGGTACTTGAATTTGGAATGATCTAATGCTAAAGCCACTTCAACCACTCTTTACTTCTATCTTACCTATTAACTGCTTCTGCAGTGTCTTGCTCAGGCTCTAAAATAGATTATCCCCGAATTGCTGGCTTAAGGTCACCTTGTGTCCACAGCCACATATGCTCACTCTGCGTTTTCTCCAGGATCTCACGAGTCTCATACATCTTTAATTCTACACAGATTAAAGTAATCAAATCCATCTATGTGCTGAAAGCCTTCAGAATGTGCCCTGCCACTTTGAGCAGACAGTGCCTGAGCAAGGAGTTGCTTCAAAAATGAAGAACTGTCTTCTCTGAACCATAGACTGGGGAGAGCAGATCCTGGGAGAGGTCAGGGATTTGGCAGTGATGTGTGGCCATGGGATTTGACCGGAGGAAGCCCTCAGTAGTGACAGGGCATTTTTTTTTTCCTCTTTCTTTTTGTTATTGTTGTTGTTGTAGAACAGGGTGCTTAGTGATGCAAAGGAGAGGTACAGAGTAGAGGTTCTGGGACCAGCATAGCTTTGGCCACCATATACATCTGGTGATGGGAGGTGCTGTGTAGCTACAAACCTTGCACACAGTGGTGGTAATGATGGGTGGCTCTCTGCCAGGTAGTAAGGACCCATTTTAACTCTTATGTGTAATCAAAAGATTCTGAGTTTGATTCTCGGAGTATAAAACTTCTCAGATGGCTGTCCATCTGCTGTGAGAGGCAGAGAATTGCCACTGAGGTGCTGCAATGGACTCTGTGTTCCTTGGTATATCCCTGTGCCCCATTGCAGCCCCCAAGACAGATGCCAAGTGCATTATGGATGCAGACTCAGAGTCCAGCGCCAGAGAGAAAATTCTTATCCAAAGAGCAGGCAATGAGCTTTACTCACTCATACTAATGAGCAAATGCTTAGAAAAGAATCTGACATTCATGAGAAGTGAAAATGAAGCTGTTTGCACCTCCAAGGGGGACCTCAGATGTGAGCTAGAGAGCTCAGCATGGCCAACTGGCTACACGAGGTCTGCAGAGCTGAGAAGAGCTGCACCAGCCAAGGCATCCCTCACTGATTAATAGACGACATCCTTAGAGGCTCTTCTTCTCCAAAAGCGTTGCTATTTTATGGGAGAAATCAAGGTCGGCCTTAGCAGTACAACAGATCACAACCAGGTGTGGCTGGTAAAGCAGGAAACTTTTACATGGACATTTTTACACCAAGTAGTTCTGACAATAGCTTTGATGCCACTACTTAATAACTATTGACTTCACATAATTTTTTCCTTTGAGAAACAAATTTTTCTGAGCTTTAAATGAGTTATGATGTAAGCTAAAGGATGGAATTATTATACAGACTGTATTGTTTTCAAAACGAAAAGATGTAACCTTTTCTCCTTATAAAGAAATTCAAATAATAGAAAGTCAAGTTTCCTAAAACTTCCTAAAAAAAATGTGAGGTAAAAAAGAAAATCACTATTGGTCAGACACGGTGGCTCATGCCTGTAATCCCAGCACTTTGGGAGGCCGAGGCGGGTGGATCACCTGAGGTCAGGAGTTCAAGACCAGCCTGGCCGATGTGGTAAAACCCCATCTCTACTAAAAATATAGAAACTAACCGAGTGTGGTGGTGGGCACCTGTAATCCCAGCTACTCAGGAGGCTGAGGCAGGATAATTGCTTGAACCCAGGAGATGGAGATTGCAGTGAGCCTACACAGTGCCACTGTATTCCAGCCTCGGTGACAGAGTGAGACTCCATCTCAAAAAAAAAAAATTACTATTAACAGTGTGGTGTAAATACATCCTCCCAGCCTTTTCATGCATATATAAGCCTACATTTTAACTCAAATATAATAGCATAATACAGTCCTGTAACCACCTTTTTCACTCCTCAGTATGTCATAGATCTATCTACGTAGATCTCAATACATTTTGATCTAATTTATCTTTTCAAAGTCTTCATTGTGAGTCCACTATATGGATGTAATTTCAATGTAATTTCAGTCTCCTACTGAAGGACTTTTAGGCTATTTTGAAATTTGGTTATTATAAAGAACATTGACAACTATTTTTGACCATAAGTCTTCCCACACTTGCACAATAATTTCTGAAGGATAAATTCTTGAATGTGGACTTGCTGGGTCAGAGAATAGGTACCTTGATTTTGATAAGTTTTGTCAAAATGCCATGCATGAATTTACCAAGTTGCACTGCTTTCAACAGTTTGATAGAGTGCCCTTTCTCTAAAATTAGTACCCATTCTGGACTTTACCAATCTTTACTAAGCTGATAGGGAAAAGAGACTTAAATTATTTTAATTTGCATTTGCTTAATCAATCATGACTTGGGGGTCTGCTGTCATAAGTTTATTGGCCACACATATTTCTTTTCCTGTGAATTATTTTCTGATAAGGTATTTATCTTTTACTTATTGAATTATTAGACCTTTTTATATATTAAGAATATTAGCACTTCACATATTTTGCATGCAATCTTTTTGTTAACAGCAGAAAAGAGATTTACTTACATAAACTCTGTGGTCCCCCTACTAAAAAATAAAAGCCTCCACAAAATTTTTGGTTATTGACACTATTTTAGTTCCCTAGGGATCCATAACAAAGTGCCACAAACTGGTGGCTTAAAATGATAGAAACAAATTCTTTCACTTCCAGAGGCTAGAAATCCAAAATCAAAGCACTGGCAGGGCATGCGCCCTTGGAGGCTTCTAGGGGTGGATCCTTCCTTGCATCTTCCAGCTGCTAGTAGCCCCAGGTTGTTCCCTGGCTTGTAGACGCATCTCTGCCTCCATCACATGGCACTCACCTTGGATGTTACTTGGATTGGGGCCACTCTCATAACTTTGCCTTAACTTGTTTATATCTGTTATGACCTTATTTGGAAACTATGTCCAAGTAAGGTTACATTTCAGGCACCAGGGTTGAGACTTCAACATATCTTTCTGGGGAACAAAGTTCAACCCACAACAAACATGCACCCATTATGAAGTATCAGCTATTGCTAACATATTATAAACATGGTAAGGACCGGGACTAGGTCAATCTTGCTCCATATTTGAATCCCCAGTATGTAGCACAGCGTCTGGTAGGTAGTGGCCCCTCAGTGATTTTTTTTTCTTTTGAGACAGGGTCTTGCTCTGTTGCCCAGGCTGGAGTGCAATGGCGTAATCATGCCTCACTCCAACCTTGACCCTCTGGGCTCAAGCAGTCCTCCCACTTCAGCCTCTTGAGTACCTGGGACTACAGGCATGTGCCACTACACCTGGCTAATTTTTGTATTTTTTGTAGACACAGTGTTTCACCATGTTGTTTCCTAGGCTGGTCTAGAACTCCTGGACTCAAGTGATCCACCCATCATGGCCTCCCAAAGTGCTGGGATTACAGGCATGAGCTACCATGCCTGGCCAAGGTGTGTGTTTTATGTTCCCCAGATACCTGTCCTGAAATGAATCTTTGAGAATATGCAGACAAGCACCCAAACTAGAACCAAATTTATTGACCAGAATTATTGGGTTGGATGAAACAGAAAATAAACCAACAGAACATTTAAAAATACAAGTTTATTTTCTTTATATTGTTAAGTCTAATTATCAATTTATTTCAAAACCATGAAAAGCAGAGCCTAGCATACCAAATGCTAGGTCAGATTTGCTCTGGAAACTTACTTTCTAGATAATTTTTTGGACTTACTTAAAAAATAATTAATTTCCATTAATAGAGCACTACCAGCCTCCAACTTATACTGCAGAATTCCTATATGTAATCTTTTTTAAAAAAATTAATCACCTGAAAAAGATATATTTACTACAGTCAAGTTTTTAAGTCAAGAGTTTTCTCTGGGAATTGATATATTTTATCTATAATGTCTCCACTTCCCCATACTTTCATCAAAGTATCACTGAAGCAGTCAAAGGCAGTCCTTTGGGGGTAGGTCTACAACATCTGCTTAGGTTTATTTCAGTGAACATGGTTCCAGTCTAAGGGCAATGGGCCACTGTTCTAGGTCCTAATGTACAGCCATAGAGATGAGGTATTTCGATTTGAACAGAAGCAACATTTTGACCCAGGCACTATATTTACTCATGCAGACGTGATAGACCATGTGTGCTAAACTGAACACCAAAGCCATCATTCAGACGCACACAGTGCTGGTCTCATGGACCCATGCAGTCACACAGAGCCTCATGCTCAGAAGGGCACTGTGCTTGGTGTGACAACTGCTGTTACCATCTTGAATTTCTTAATAATTTTTGAATGATAGGCCTGCATTTTCATTTTTCACTGGGTTCTGCAAATTATGTTGCCAGTCCTAGATAAACATAAAAGTTGCTTTGGCCTGATTCATCTGACTTGTGATCTGTGTTTTCATTTGGCATTGAAGATAGAGCTGTGGGTAGTTCCCAGCAGCAGGATGATTCTAGTTCTAGAACATTTTCAAAGGTATAGAAGTTGTTGGTCATGTAATTCACCAGGAACAGTAAAGGAAGGAAGCCTACAAAGATGATTTTTATTTATGTGTAAGATTATAGAGCTGAAATTATCCTCTTTGGAATATGGAAGAATCAAGCCCAACTGTCATATATATATGTGTGTGTGTGTGTGTGTGTGTATATATATTTATATAGGCATAATGAAAGAACTGGTTCATTTGAAGAGGAAATATGTATGCACATGTGCCAATAAGCTAAATATAAATATATTCCTCTCTAATCTTTTTTTTTTCATCATCAAGAAATTATTTCAGTAATTCAAATAAAAAGAAGAATCTGTACAAGGTCTGAGCTTGGCTATTGTTTATCAGAATAGTGAAAACATCCTCTTCTGAATTAGAAAGTACTCTTCCTGCCTTTCTTCAAAAGAATAGTAGGGAATAGTTGGTCCAGAAGTGCTGCAAAATGTTTATCCTCCATTTACAGACAGGAATAAACATTTCATTATAGGGCATGGTCCTCCGTACAGGCGGGTAGAGTGTGATTTTAAAAGGACAGACAGGTTGCCAAAGAAGAGGAGTTTTTTTCTAGATACCTGTGAGACGGGAAAAAGCTCAAAGGGCAAGGAAGAAGAATCATCTAGACCTTCAAAGGCCACGCAGGGCTTCCAGCTCTGGCTGTGAATTAGAATCACCTAAAGAATCTAGAAAAATATTGATGTCTGGGCCTCATCCCACAGTAATTAAATTACAACCTGGGAATGGAACTCAGCCAAGGGTGTTTTTATTTTTTATTTGTTTTGAGACAGGGTCTCGCTTTGTCATCCAGTCTGGAGTGTAGGGACATGATCATGACTCTCTGCAGTTTCCACCTCTTGGGCTCAGGCAATCCTCCTGCCTCAGACTCCCGAGTACCTGGGACTACAGGCACACACCACTATACCCAGCTTTTTTTTTGTTTGTTTGTTTAAAGAGACACACCACTATACCCAGCTTTTTTTTTTGTTTGTTTGTTTAAAGAGATGGGGTCTCACTGTGTTGCCCAGGCTGATAAGGGTGTTTTTAAAAAGTGTCCCTGTGGATTTTTCTTTGCAGCCAGGCTTAGGAACCACTGGGCTTTTGCACACATTAAAAAAAAAAAAAAAAAGTCCGGACTACCTCAAAGTCAAACAGGTATCTATTTTTAAAATTAAAAAATTAAGTATATATTTATATCTGATTATACTTAAACATAGACACTGTTAACATAGAGTTTTTTTCTATGTAATGTATTAACTACAGGTAATTACACAATATTTTATAAATAATTTAATGGTCTCTCTAAGGTTAAACAATACCTCCAATAAATAACAAGATATTTAAGAGATGAAAATATTTTTAAAGTAAGATATCTCAATTATTTTTAGGAAATCTGAAGGATGTGTCAAAGTTTAAAAGTCCTTTAAATGGGAAATGGATAAGACAAGTAGTGTTCTTCCTAACTTGGAATAGTTTTAAGATATCAAATATCTTCTTCCATTAAAAAAAGAAGAAACTGTTCAGGTCAAAGTTTAAAATTAAGGTATTTGGAAACTAATTCATATTTTCTAGAATGCCTCCTTTAATAAGACACTTAAAAAAATCACTAAACATCTTTACAAATAAGTACCTAAGATTCTAATAATTCTTGAGAAATAATTCTTTTTCAACTAATTTTTGAGTTCTAGAGTAAAAGTGTTCTTGAAGATTCCACAAGTCTGTAAAGAGTTGTGGGAGCATCGCAATTGATGAAAAAGGGAGGCAGGGAAAAAGGAAGAGAAGAAATGTCAGGCATAAAAGGGGCCCTGTAGTTACAACCTGCTGCCATGCAGGAGAAAGCTATACTAATCATACTAGATAACTCACTCTTGTGGACAGAGTTGACACAAAAAGTCTCATCTCTCTTTTTTCATATTCATAACCCTGGAACAAGACCAGCAGAGGAAGGTCAAGGCACAGCGGTTCGGATTTCCCCTGTTGTGTTTGTGTGTTTTAGTTGTACGTGATAAAACAACTTAATTGCAAAAGACACTGAAAAGACTAACTCGCTTTCCTTGCTTTTAGCACACCACTAACACCTGCAGACACTAAGGAGCTGTTTGGAACCATCATTTAAGGAATGAGACAAAGGTTACAATGATTACATCTTTTTCTTTAAAGAGCTTGAGGAACACAAAGATAACCAAAATTGAGACTAAACCCAGATGAAAATAGATGTCATCAATTATTCCAAAGAATTTCCAGAAGCACTCAATAGTAAGATAGTCAAAATATCAGGGACAATAAGGAAGTCATTAGTCTGTTTAAACCGAGAGTATACTCCAAAGCCACAGACAAATGAGAAAAAACAAACCTGCAAATAATCCTAGCACTGGACATTGCTTAACCAAACAATCAGCAATGCCAACATCTTTTCTCCAGGGAAGAGTTCAGGTAGGAAAAGAGCTATACTTCTGAAATGCCAGCTTTCACAATGTGTATTGCATTTGAAATCCAAGTTCAATGATTGCTCTGCTAATTTAAACCATAGAACACTAACTTGTTTTTGATTCTAGCCTAAAGTATTAGGCTGAATGTTTTTCTCCTTGTTTGATGCCAAGAACAAGATGTAGAAACCAATTAAACTGCACAGTCCATCCTTTGTCTCTGCACACTTCGATCTGATCAAGAAAATACTTTTTAGCATCCTCCTCATTTTTCCCCACTGTGAGGGCATCCCGGATATATTCAATGTCTTCTTTGCTTGTTAACTGGGGCATTCCGGTCATCAGCATCATGGAGAACAGGATGATCAGTAGGTTTGTGTGATGACGAAGGGCTAGATAAGCCTTAACACAGGTGTCCTGCATAAAGGAGAAGAAAATGCTGTTACTGTTGTTATGGTAACTAACAAGTAGGCTGAAGATTACAGGGATGTAGTGAAATGTACATAGCATTACCTGTCCATGAAGAGAAACCATCACAAACAAGGTAGGTCCCTGCCTCTGATGAGAAACTGTTTTGATAATCTCTTAAATACTTTCGTGTAGTTGTGTATATCCAGGGAGTGCTCAAGGAAAACTAATTGATACAGACAAGTTTCATCTTATTTCTTACTCTACCTTTTAAATTCGGTTTCTTTCCCAAGAGATTGAGGGTAGAAATTTCTGTAATTTCCGAAGAGCAGTGAGTCAGCTTTTGAACATCATAGTGGAATCAATAAACTTTATGTAAGTGTAAATAATGTTTGCCAAGAACTAATGAAATCCATAGAACTAATGGAAATGTGTTTGAGATGTAGTTTTCATCTTTATTTTATACTCTGTTCAAGTCTAAGAAAACAGATGAATTAGCTTTTCACTGTCTGATAATCAAAATTGTTACATGAACTTTGAAATTTTAATACAAATTCTGAACACTGAGTGAGAGGGCTTTAAAAAATGCCATGGCTGATGGCTCATCAAAAAGCTTTGGAGCAGGTGATACAGGTGAGTTAAGTCTGCTTATTAAGCAACAGGTACGATTATGCCATTTAAATTGTTCCAAAGCACAGAAAAATGCAAGTCTCAATTTTACAACAGGAGAATAACCCAACCTTAATACCATAACTTGACAAAGATAGTATACTAAAGAAAACTAAAGTTAGTGATTATATATATAAATATTTCAAATAATATTGAGTATAATGTTAAAAGATTAATACACCATAGCCAAATAAGGTTTATTCTAAAGCTGAGGGATTAATTCACCATAAGGTACTATGTTAACATCTATTTTTGATTTAAAAATATATGATATCATATGTCATTAAAATATAACAATGTGAAGAATTATTTGAAATTATAAAAATAATTCTAAATAATGAAATACCAGAAAAAGAAGGATAAAATCAGAAAAGTGGGCCGGGCGCAGTGGCTCATGCCTGTAATCCCAGCACTTTGGGAGGCCAAGGCGGGTGGATCACTTGAGGTCAAGAGTTCAAGACCAGCCTGGCCAACATGGTGAAACCCTGTCTCTACTAAAAATACAAAAAAATTAGCAGGGCGTGGTGGCAAGTGTCTGTAATCCCAGTTACTTGGGAGGCTGAGGCAAGAGAATTGCTTGAACCCAGGAGGTAGAGGTTGCAGTGAGCTGAGATCACACCACTGCACTCCAAACTAGGCAACAGAGCAAGACTCTGTCTCTAAATAAATAAATAAAATAAAGTAAAATCAGAAAAGTGAAGGTAAACTTATTATTTACAAATGACCTAATTGTCTTGTAACACTGAAGGAAAAAAATAAAATATTACTGTAACTAGTTTTTAATAAACTAGCTTTTTATAAAAATTAATAAATAGAATGCTGTAAATAGGATCCACAAGTTGGAAAGTAAAATGCAAAAACAGATGCTATAATCAATGGTAACAACAATAGCATGATTCCTAGGACTAACACATAAAACATGTAGAACCTATGTTTTTATAATTTTTATAATTTGTAATTTTTATATGCTTAAAAAATTATAAAACTTTAATCTCTGAAGAGCAATGAGTCAGTTTTTGAACATCCCTCAGTGATGAGACTGCTTATAATGATATAAATTATTCTTAATCTATAAACATAAAATTTCAATACAAATTCTTATTGGGTGTTTAAACTCAGATATGGTTTAAAGTTCATCTGAAATAATTAAGGCCTGAGAGAACATTTTGAAAAAGTATAATAATGAAAGGTAGTACTTGCCAAACCAGATATTAAGCCATTTTATAAAACTACATTATTAAAAACAGTGTGAACCAGTATCTATTTTTCTCCCAAAAAGACAAGAAATTTTGTGGAACAGAAGGGAAAGTTCAGAGACATACTTAAATACATAAATATGATATATAATACAGGTGACTTTTCAAATTAGTGCGGAAAAGGTCTATTATTTGATAAATGGGACTAGGACAAGTAGCTCATCATTTGGGGGAGAAAATAAAATTCTACTCCATGTGATATACCAAAAATAAATTCCAGATGAATTAAATGTAAAAAGGGAAAATATTTAAATATTCATGGAGTGGGAAAGGACTTTATGAAGATGACTTCCATGGTGGACTTTATGAGGAAAAGATGGTGAGACTACAGGAACTTAAAACTTTTGAGAGAAAAAAAGCTATACATAATATTAAAAGAGGCTTAATGACAAAAGAAAATGTATTTGCAACATGACAGATCACTCTTTCAACCCCAGCCCTCTAATAGTTCTTAAAAATCAATAAGAAAGAGATAGTTGGCTAGAAATACAGGCCAAAAACAACAAAACTTCACACTGTAAGATATAAAAACGGATAAACCTATGAAAAAATACGCAACTTCATTAATACTCAAACAAATGTAACTTAAAATGAGATGGAAAATTTACCTACAAACTGGACTTTTTTTTTTTTTAGTCTTTTAAGGACAATATCCAATGTACACGTTTTATAAACTGATGGTAGATAGGAATACATATAATGTTACCAGTAGATAATTTGATTAACATGCGTCAAAAGTTTTAAAGTGCTTATAAATGTTATATAAGTTAATTGTGATGGTTGTTACATGACTGATGCATTGGTCAAAATTCATAGAACTGTACACCTAGAAAGGGTGATTTTACACCTCCAGCAAGCTGCAGTTGACCCAAGGAGAGGAGGCCAGTCTGTCTCCTGTGCGTCCCACACATCCCCCACACTGCTTGACAAAAGACAGGAAACCCCTGGCTTGGGCCAATAGCACAGACTCTCCATCCTGGGCTGATTGCACTGAGCCACTGCTGATCTGCATCTCTCTGGGGTGGAGTTCCCAGTTGACAAGCAAATGACCCTTGGCCACAACCACTACCACAGTCCCTTCCTCTGCTGCCTCCAAGTTGGGGAAGGAACATAAACACTGAGATTACCTGAGAGCTGCAGTGGGCATCCGAGGAGTGCCAAGTCATGATCTACAGCCAGCACTCAAGGGGAAGAGAAACCCACACTTTCAGAGCAGTAAGAGGGAACATGGCTGCAACTGTGAGGTAACCTGGGGGAGCCAAACAACCAAGCAAGAGTCTACCAACTGACCAATAAGCCTAAGTGCCACCTGCTGGATCACACCTCAAAGCTTCAACACCAAAAATACCTCACTAACATACCTCCCTCTGAAACCAGGGATAAGAAGTCAGCTTCAAATAAAGACCCTGCACAAAGCCTCGGCCTGGTGAAAACATCCAGAAAATAATTCTATTGCCTGTACTCAATCTACAACTGTGGTTAAAGGAGCACCCACATGCAGAGATGAGAAAGGACCAACAAAAGAACTCTCGTGACTCAAATGGCCAAATTGTCATATGTTCTACAAGCAACCACACCAGTTCTCCAACAAGAGTTCCTAACCAGGCTGAACTGGCTAGAATGACAGACACAGAATTCAGAATATGGACAGGAACAAAGATCATCGAGATTCAGGAGGATGGAAAAACCCAATCCAAGGAAAGTAAGAATCACAATAAAGTGATGCAGGAACTGAAGAATGAAATAGCTGGTATAAAGATTAATCTAATGGGTCTGACAGAGCTGAACAACACAATATAAGAATTTCACAATGCAATCACAGGTATTAATAGCAGAATAAGCCAAGCTGAGAAAAGAATCTCAGAACCTGAAGACTGGTTCTCTGAAATAAGACAGACAAAAATAACGAAAAGAGAATAAAAAGAAATGAAAAAAAAAAAAAAAAACCAAAATCTCTGAGAGGTATGGGATTATGTAAAAAGTCCAAATCTACAGATCACTGGCATCCCTAAAATGGAGGAGGATAAAGCAAACAACTTGGAAACACATTTCAGGATATCGTCCATGAAAACTTCCCCAAGCTTGCTTTTAAAGAGGCTTACAGTCAAATTTGGGAAATACAGAGAACTGCGAGATTCTACACAAGAAGATCATCCCCAAGATACGTAATCATCAGATTTTCCAAGGTTGAAATGAAGGAAAGAATGTTAAAGGCAGCTAGAGAGAAAGGGTGGGTAACCTACAAGGGAACTCCATCAGGCTAACAGTGGACCTCTCCACTGAAACCCTACAAGCCAGAAGAGATTTGGAACCTATATTCAACATTCTTAAATAAAAAATCTTCAGCCAAGAATTTCATATCCAGCCAAACTAAGCTTCCTAAGTGAAGGAGACATAAGATCCTTTTCAGATAAGCAAATGTTGAGGGAATTCATTCCCACCAGACCTGCCTTACAAGAGACCCTGAAAGGAGCACTAAATATAGAAAGGAAAAACTGCTATCAGCTAATACAAAAACATGCTTAAACACACAGACCAGTGTCATTATAAAGCACCCACACAAGCCAACATAATAACCAGCTAAGAGCACAATGACAGGATCAAATCCATACATATCAATACTGACCTTGAATGTAATGGGCTAAATGCCCCACTTAAAAGACAGAGTGGCAAGTTGGATAAAAAAGCAAGACCCAATAGTAACGCTGTCTTCAAGAGACCCATCTCATGTATAATGACACTCATAGGCTCAAAATAAAGGGATGGAGGAAAATATACCAAGCAAATGGAAAACAGAAAAAAAGCAGGGGTTTCTCCTAATTTCAGACAAAACAGATTTCAAACTAACAAAGATCAAAAAAGACAAAAAATGGCATTACATAATGGTAATAGGTTCAATTCAACAAGAAGACTTAACTAACCTTAATATATATATAAAGTACTCTCTCTCTCTCTATATATATATAAAATCCAAATAAACACAATTAGAAATGAAGAAGGGTATGTTATTACTGACCCTACAGAAATAAAAACAACCATCAGAAACTACTACAAATATGCACACAAACTAGAAAACCTAGAAGAGATGGATACATTTCTGGACACATACACCCTCCCAAGACTGAGTCAGGAAGAAACTGATTCCCTGAACAGACCAATAATGAGCTCCAAAACTGAAACAGTAATAAACAGCCTATCAACCAAAAAAAGCCCAGGACCTGATCAATTCACAGCTGAATTCTACCAGATGTACAAAGAAGAACTGGTACCCTTCCTATATAAGCTATTCCAAAAAATTGAGGAGGGACTCCTCCCCAACTCATTCTATGAGACCAGAATCATCTTGATACTAAAACCTGGCAGAGACATTAAAAAAGAAAACTTCAGGCCAATATCCTTGGTAAACATCAATACAAAAATCTTCAACTAAATACTTGCAAACCGAATCCAGCAGCACATCAAAAAGCTAATCCACCATGATCAAGTAGGCTTCATCCCTGGAATGTAAGGTTGGTTCAACATATGCAAATCAATAAATGTGATTCTCACAAAGAACTAAAGACAAAAACCACATGATTATTTCCATAGATGCAGAAAAGGCTTTCAATAAAATTCAACACCCTTTCATGTTAAAAACTCTCAATAAACTAGGTATTGAAGGAACATATCTCAAAATAATAAGAGCCATTTATGACAAACCCACAGCCAACATTATACTGAATGGGCAAACCTGGAAGCATTCCCCTTGAAAACTGGCACAAGACAAGGAACCCGTCTCTCACCACTTCTATTCAACATAGTATTGGAAGTCCTGGCCAGAGAAATCAGGCAAGAGGAAGAAAGAAAGAAAGAACATCTAAATAGGAAGAGAGGAAGTCAAACTATCTTTGTTTGCAGATGACATGATTTTATATCTAGAAAACCCCATAGTCTCTGCCTAAAAGCTCCTCCAGCTGATAAACAACTTCAGCAAAGTTGTAGGATCCAAAATCAGTGTACAAAAATCACTAGCATTCCTATACACTAACAATAGCCAAATCAAGAGCCAAATCAGAAAGGCAATCCCATTCACAATTGCCACAAAAAGAATAAAATACTTAGGAATACAGCCAACCAGGGAGGTGAAAGATCTCTATAATGAGAATTATAAAACACTGCTCAAAGAAATCAGAGAAGACACAAACAAATGGAAAAACATACCATGCTCATGGATAGAAACAGTCACTATCATTAAAATGGCTATACTGCCCAAAGGAATTTGATGCTATTCCTATCAAACTACAAATGACATTCTTCACAGAACTAGAAAAAACTATTTTAAAATTCATGTAGAACCAAAAAAGAGCCCAAATAGCCAAGGCAATCCTAAGCAAAAAGAACAAATCTGGAGGCATCATGTTACCTGACTTTAAACTATATTATTACAAGGCTACAGTAACAAAAACAGCGTGGTAATGGTACAAAAACAGGCACACAGACTGAAGGAACAGAACAGAGAGCCCAGAAATAAGGCCACACATCTATGACCATCTAATCTTTGACAGAGCTGACAAAAGCAACAAGGAAAAGACTCCCTATTTAATAAATAGTGCTGGGATAAACTGGCTAGTCATATGCAGAAGACTGAAGTTGGACCCCTTCCTTATATCACATACAAACATCAACTCAAGATGGATTAAAGACTTACATGTAAAACCCAAAACTATAAAAACCCTGGAAGACAACCTAGGCAATGCCATCCTGGATGTAGGAATGGGCAAACATTTCATGACAAAGACACCAAAAGCAACTGCAACAAAAGGAAAAATTGACAAGTGGGATCTAATTAAACTTAAGAGCTTCTGCACAGCAAAAGAAATTATCAAGACAATGAACAGACAACCTACAGAATGGGAGAAAATATTTGCAAACTATGCATCTGACAAATGTCTAATATCCAGCATCTATAAAGAACTTAAATTTACAAGAGAAAAACAATCCCATTAAGAAGTAGGCAAATGACTCAAACAGATACTTCTCAAAAGAAGGCATACGTGCAGCCAATAAGCATACAAAAAAAGCTTAACATCACTGATCATTAGAGAAATGCAAATCAAAAGCACAATGAGATACCATCTCCCACCACTTAGAATGGCTATATTAAAAAGTAAAAAAATAACAGATGCTGGCAAGGTTGTGGAGAAAAAGGAACACTTATACACTGTTGGTGGGAGTGTAAATTAGTTCAACCATTGTGGAAAGCAATGTGGCGATTCCTCAAAGAGCTAAAAGCATGACTGCCATTTTGATCCAGCAATCTCATTACTGGGTATATACCCAGAGGAATAGAAATCATTATACCATAAAAACACATGTACAGAAATATTCACTGCAGTACTATTCACAATAGCAAAGACATAGAATCAACCTAAATGCCCACCAATGATAGACTGATTAAAGAAAATGTGGTACATATACACCACGGAATACTATGCAGTCATAAAAAAGAATGAGATCATGTGTTTTGCGGAACATGGATGGAGCTGGGGGCTATTATCTTTAGCAAACTAACGCAGAGACAGAAAACCAAATACTGCATGTTCTCCCTTGTAAGTGGGAGCTAAATGATAAGAACTTATGAACCTAAGGAAGGAAACAACAGACACTGGGATCTACTTGAGGGGAGAGAATGAGAGGAGGGAGAGGAGCAAAAAAGGTAACTATTGGGTACTGGGCTTAACGCCTGGGTGACGAAATGATGTGTACAACAAAACCCCTGTGACATGTGTTTACCTATGTAACAAACCTTCACATGTACCCCAAGCCAAAAAGAAAAGAAAGGGTGATTTTTACTCTATGTAAAACATGCCTCAATAAACTTGGCGTAAAAAATATCTATATCCTTTTACCCAGCAACTTCCATGCTAGGAATCTACCTTTAAAAATACTGAATAATTTTGCAGTGATTTATCTACAAGGATGTCCATTAGAACATGGTTTAATAATGTCCTACAATAGGGGACAGATAAAAAAGATTCACGAAAAGTACTTAAAATTGCATGTCCTGGAACTACTAGAAAGATACTGTGGAAGGATATTTAATAAACATGTAAAAGTGTTTAAGAAGTAGATATAAAACAACGCATCCCATTTTAGTAAATTAACACAAAATATTTATATAGAAAAAAGAATATTTTATAGGACAAAATACTAATAGTTTTCTTTTGCCTTTAGCTGATATTGTCTGTGACATTTGTATGTGGCAGAGTGACTGCAATGATAATTGAGGTCAGGCTTATGTCATTCTGTATGTCAAGACTGGGCAGAGTACACATCATCCTATGCAATACAAAACCCATGGACTATTCTGGCATTTTCCAAGTGAGACAATATACATAAAGTGCCCAGCATGGAGGCCAGCACATAGTGAGGGCTCAATAAACGTCGTCCTCTCCCTTGCCTACCATCCCCTCTGCATTTCCTCCCTGTTCACCAAGAAGTGGGACACTTGTGTGGGCTGTTGCGGCTGCTGCCCAGCCATCACTTGTCCCCTGGAAGTGGCCCCAGTGCATTAGTGCTCTTGCATTCTTAATGACTCCACTTATGTCCAGAAATTATTTTCTTTTGCTCATCTGTAGGACCCACTGAGGTCTCTCTCATTTCTTCATAATTACACAGGCTAAGTGCAGACTTCACCCCAGGCAACAGCCTCATTAATTTGCCAACTTGCACAATTTTCACAAGGACATAGATGGGGACGCCTTTTGGTTTTGAATTAGAGTACATTCTGATTTTTAATTATTTTCTATCCTTCTATACACTAGGGGATCCACACAAATCCCCTGCTGTGTGAGCCCACTGTGTGGTCAAACTCTTTTTAATAGAAAATTTTCGAGGAGGGAAATTAACCTAAGGCCAAGTTATTATAAAACCAATCCACTGGTGCTCAGTAAATACTTGTTAAGCAGTGACGCAGGAATTCACCTATCCCTGCTGCACCCAAGGAGAGGCGTTAAAGGAAAGAACTGCCCTGCTTTTCTTGAAGGCTTTTACTCATATAAAGAATTTCTGTTGATTCTAATTTATTCAGATAGTTCTAATTTTCACACACAAGGATCTCTTCTATGAGAAAGAAATTTCTTCCCCAGTTTAACTGCATGTCCCATGCTTGTCAAACACAGTGTCCAGATTCTGACTGGCTGTACACACTTAGAGACTTGGTGCAGCTTTAATCACCCTTTGCTGAAAGGCAGTGTATTGTGGTGGTTAACAACACAGATTCACATCAAGCTGAATGAATTCTAATTTTGGCTTTATTACTGGTTAACTATATCACTGGAGAAGTCACTTAACCTCTTTTAAATATAGATTAAGAATAATAAGAATGATACCCATTTCATATTGTTGTGGTGAGACTTAAGTGCTACATAAGTAGTTGGCTATGATTACTAATCAATACCACGAGGAGCTGCATTATTGAATACACACTCTGTTCAATGCTAAGGGGCTCACTGTCCCTCTAGACCACCTGCCCACAAGGTCTCTTAGTAAAGGCCTAGTGGGTGAGGTAGGTTGGAGTCGGGGCTAAGCCTCACTCCAACCAGTGTCAAAGGGAGGCTGTCATGGCGCTAGCCCACTGAGGTGGGCAGGATGGAAGCATACAGCAACACTGGCTTCCTGCAGGTGGTTCTCTCACCTTGGGGGGCACAGCTGAGCACCTGCCCTGCCCACTCAGCCCCAGAAGTTTCATTTCTGCCCTTTGGACTCAGCCACAGGGTCTGTGGGAGTGTTCTGATACTACCTTGGCCTAGAGGCCTGTGGTTTCAGGGACTATGAGGATGTGGCCTGGGGAGCTCAGGGGAAAACACAGAACACAGAAGTTACTGGCTGTAATTTTCCCTTCTGCCAGGGCTGCCTCTCCTTGACCTCAAACATCCTCATTCTCTCCTTTTCAACTGACTGTTGAAGCATTTGTATTATTGAGAGAAGAGTAATGGAAAAATCTGACTTCGGTGACTTGGTTTAATGCACTTGTTAATGAGCACAAATGTGGGGAACATTACATTATTATTAATGCCATTAGCTAGAACATTCTCCATTAGTAGCTAATAAATAGATTGAGCCTACGTAGTACATCTGCTCTCAATTTCATTGTTGATTCAAATGCCTTAATTATAGCATCTAGGACTAACAGAAAGAATTGTTGTTACAAAGCTACCGCCCTCAGAAGTCTTGGGAACAAAGGAATTCATTATCATTTCAGGGCCCAAACTTTTACTTGATTTGCTAACTGCCCCAACTATCAGTTCACTAAACTGAAAACAAACTACTTTTATATACAGCCTACTAATTTAACCACTGATGAGCTGTGGCTGCTACAGACTGTCTGAGGTCACATGAAATACTTTTCTTAAGATCAAAATCCTCCATTTTCATCTAGAAATGAAGTGGAACCTCCACTGACTTTTCCTAAATGGTAATGTTGCCTTTGTATGCTAGAGGAAGGAGACAATGGATAAAAATCATTTCAGTCAAAGGCAGAGGATTTTATTTTATTTTTTAAATAAAAATCAAGGCATTGGCTAGCCAGCCTCTAGGAATTATTTTCGCAAAACAGAGAAGGTCACTGATTATTAGACCTAATAGTGCACGAGAGCACACTTTCTGGTAAATCCGAAAGAGGAGTGTGTCTGGTACTTGGCCATGCATTTGATGAGTTTGAATTAGGATTCTTATCTATAATTACTTGAAAAATGATTCTCAGACTAGCTCTGTTTACCAGGGGAAGGGCTGTACTGCCATCTTCTCGAATATTTAGCTAGAAGCACATTAGAAACCTAAATGCTACAATAAGCTATTCTACTTTAGTCAATATTCTGAACAGCGTGCACATGGGGTGGGTGTGTATGTGTGTGTGTGTGTGTGTGCGCGTGTGTGATTTATCTTTCAGCCTTGTTCCAAAAAGGATTTAAGGTGGACTATTTGGAGATACAAAAGTCAAAATAACATTAGTTAGAAGTGGGTGAAAAAAGGAAAGGAAACAATCCACAATGGGTTGGGGAAGGAGGCTAATTTAAAACTGTACATCACAGTCCTATATACAGTCATGTACTGCGTAACAATGTTTTGGTCAACCATGGACTGCATATATCATAGTTGTTTCATAAGATTATAATTCCATATTTTTACTGTAACTTTTCTGTTCAGATACACAAGTGCATAACATTGTGTCACAACTGCTTACAGTATTCAGTAAGTAACATGCTGTAAAGGTTTGAAGCCTGGGAGCAATGGGCTATATTATATAGCCTAGGTGTATAGTAGATTCGTGTAAGTTAACTCTATGATGTTTGCACAATGATGAAATTGCCTAATGATGCATTTCTCTGTATGTATCCCCATTGTTAAGCAATGCATGACAGTACTTGCTACAGGAAGTCTTCAAATATATCTCTAGCTAAAAGGACACTAATCTGTTACTCTAGTCAATGTTCAGAAAATTTAAAAGAAAACATCTCTATTTAGGAGAAGCACAGCGTTTCTAGAAACTAAGACCAACAGAAATTTCACCAGAAGATCTTTATAGAGAGAGTATGTTTTGTAATATGCTAAACAATGTCCTTGACAATATTCTATGTTAGACAAAATGTTCTAAAAGAAACTAAATTTGAGAGAATGATGTCAGTCAAAAGGTTATTATCTTTCCAGTTTTGGACTTGCGTCTTTTCCAGAATAGTAATTTAAATTTGACAAGCTTAATAAAGTCCTAAATTTGACAACTCCCATAAGTCTGCATTATGGGAGAGATACCACACCAACATATTCGAACTCCTACAAATGGCTGATATCAGACCCTTCTTTGAGAATAAGTTCCAATGCATAACATGGAGAGATAGTGAGTACTGAAAGTCTTCATAATGAGACAGGAGGCTGAGCCTGGCCTAGTCAGTGGGTTGGGGTGCAGATCCCAAGACGGAATCCTTTATCAGCTCAGTACATTATGGGTGACAGATAAACTGGTCATCTCCCACTTGACCCATAATAGACCTTAATTATGGTTATTTGTGATTAATCGAATGAGCTCCAAATGGCTTCTTTGCTTTGCTCTACCCTCCACCCCTTTAATCCAGCCTATGTACTGCTTCAAGTTGGACCCAAATTTCCTTTTTTGACTCAAATTCTACTACACACTTCCAGAAATATCCACTTTCTATCCACACCAGGTAAATATACTTCTTGTTCCTAAATACTGATTGTGTGTACTTTTCTAACTTCATGCACTTGCTTGTGCTGTTCTTTCTGTCTGGATGTTCCCTCCCTTCCCTGTATCTGCCTGGAAAAATGAAACTGAATTCATTCCTTAAGGCCTGAGAAAAACACACGCTTCTCTGAATAGCCCTTTTCTATCCTCTAGGGCAGGATTAATTGCTCCCTCTGCAAACCACTGTGGACACTGTTAGCACAAAGTATTCCTTGGCACGAAGTTGTGTAAGTAGCTCTCTTGCCATGTTCTGGGGCCATGCTCTATTGTCTCACCTGTGCCCAGTGCAGTGTCTGACACACTACAGATAATCTGAATAGGTATGATGGGTGAATGCTTAATGTACAGAAGCCACGTTCAATATTGGACATAATTCACTACTTTAAAATCAGGATGCATTAGGGAATGATCGTATTTGAAAGGGACCAAACTGGGAAAATATCTTGCCTTGCCAAAGGCGGTACCTGACCCTTCTTTATGCCTCTCACGGTGCCTAAAATGTAGTATGTATTTAGTCAGTGTGCGTTGAATTAGTGTCTTACTTTGGATATGGTGAATAAGGCCTGGTAACTACAACAGGCTAGAGCAGGAGGCTGAGAAAATCCAGCCTAGCAGGTTATAGGTGTAGACAAGGATGAGGGCTACCACACAAAGGAAGGGGAGGTAGAGAATAGTGATCGGAAATGATGCTGAGGTGGCTGCAGTCCTTGGAAGAATGTCAGATCACAAGGTCTCTGTGGTCCCTGTGGCTGGGCTTGGGAGAATACTCGAGTCTCCAGCAAGAAAAATGACAGAAGGGATTAGGGCCCTAGTTCTAGCAGCTGGGTAACAAACAGAGGCACCTCTGGTGGAGAAACTGAAACAGAAGCAGTTAAAACAATGTGGGACCCAAGAGTAGAGCTCGACCACAGAAGAGAGGGACTGTGGTTGAATAAAGGTTCTTAAACACCTCCTGAGTCAGGACCCTGCATAGAGACTGGGCATGTGGCTAAGCCTCCAGGTTGGAGGCTTGGGTATACCCTGGCATGGGGATGAGACCGCGGAACTGGAAACAGGGCAGGTCTGATGAAACTGACAAGAAAATTTCCACAGTCATCCTAGATTAAAATAACACAATGAATGGGCTCCAGACTTCTTTCCCATAAAATGCTTCTTAAGAGTGACATCTAGGGGCAAGTGCCTTTTAAAGACACTCCTCAAATGACCTGCTTTGCATAGATTTGTCTGTGGATGTGTTATTTGGCTCCCCTGATGACTTCAGATTTGCTTGGTGGCTACTGTGTGCACAACATTCCAAAATGCTTGTTTATAAAAGAACAAGTTGTTCCTGCCCTTTAACCACTGTCCTGTATTGAATGTACACTATGTGTATATACTCCATGCTCTGTTCTCTTGGCAAAAGGTACAGCTCTGAGTGGAAAGGAATATGTAAGATTCATATCAATAAAGAAATCTCTACAAAAATGTGAATATGTACCATATTACACTCACATATTTGTATTATTTAATGAAACATTAGATTTCACAGTCTGATTTATTTCCTCATCTAAAGTATGCATGTTTAACCTGCCTCCTGAAGGCTTATTACCTTCCACGTGACGGTGGTCTGTCAATCTGGGCCTGAGTTACTGTGAAACTCACGGAATACAATGTATGATATGGAAGGAAGACACCCCAGAGGTCATCCAGTTTTATCTAGCTCCTCCCCTACGAGGTGCTGTCCCTCCACTACTCCACTCAGCAAATACCTACCGACTGCTTACTGTGGCTCAGCCCCTTATGAGGGACACAGGACACATGTGGCCCTGCTGCACAGAGCTCACAGTTGGGAGAGGGAAAGACCAAAAGCAAATCAGTACAAATAACTGTATTTTGTGATATATGCAACGAAGGACCTGGCAGGGGACTGTGGCAAAGGGTAACAGGAGGGAACCTGATTTAAAACACTGCTCTGCAGAATGACATTTATGCTGAGACCACAGGGTAGCATAGAGCATTTGGGGAAGAAGGCAGTGGGTAGCCGGGATGGGGGAAGATGTGCAGGAAGGCCACAGTGATAAGGGAGCAGATGAGGGGAACAGTGTGGCGTAAGGCTGAAGGGGCAGGGGCTTCCTCACACAGGGCCTAGTAGGCCGAGCCTGGATATTTAGATTTTATTCAAAATGACAAACTACCATCTCATGGATGTTAATCAGCCTTACTCAGTTTGGAGAGATGAACATAGCTATTTCTTAAGTTTAGTTTTTAAGCAAATTCTGATTAATTTATAATTTTCTAAAAAGACCAAACAGTTAATTGAATGAAGGAGAAACTTTAACATGTTGACAGTATTATCTTTGGAAAGCAGGATAATGAATTTTTATATCTTTTGGTATTTTCAATATTTTGCTGGCTCTTGATTTTAATAAACAACATTTACTAGTTTTAAAATGTTAAAAAACAACACATTCGGGGCCGGGCGCGGTGGCTCACGCCTGTAATCCCAGCACTCTGGGAGGCCGAGGCGGGCGGATCATGAGGTCAGGAGATTGAGACCATCCTGGCTAACATGGTGGGACCCTGTCTCTACTAAAAATACAAAACATTAGCCGGGCATGGTGGCGGGCGCCTGTAGTCCCAGCTACTCAGGAGGCTGAGGCAGGAGAATGGTGTGAACCCAGGAGGCGGAGCTTGCAGTGAGCCGAGATTGTGCCACTGCATTCCAGCCTGGGCAACAAAGCGAGACTCCGTCTCAAAACAACAACAACAACAACAAAACAAAACAACACATTCTGACATTTAAAAAACTTACAAGCCAAATTTCATTTGCCAATGATATAAATATATTTGCGTATTATATACATTCTATAACTGTTCAGTGAAATTTAAAATAATGTGGTCTAGAATAAATTACCAATGAGTAGAAGCATTGTTTTCTTTTTTATTCCTCCCATAAGGGAGATTTTTCTATGGAGAATTTATCGAAATCGTCATCATTGAAATGTTTTGTTTAGCACCTGTGTGTAGGATGCTGCTCCAAAGGCCAACAGATACTCCTGGGATCAAATGCTGGGCCTTGGTTTTGTGTTTCTCTATCTAATTATAGCTTGTTCCTGAACTCTCCCCTATTCTAGAAGTAACTGTGGCTATGGTCCTAGGCTAAAGTAGCTCCCTTGGGAAGCAGAGAGGTGGGATGCAGTAGAGCTTCTTTCAGCTCCTGTTACTTCCATGCTCAGGCCACCAGTTAGGTATGTTTTTCTTTTTCTTTGTGGACCAGGCTCACTTCACCCTTAACAAAAAAGTGGGTCAATTTTTCTCCATTGTTCCTAACACGTTATTCAAATATGCAGCATGTATTAGTTAACCTTATCAATTCAAAATAAGCAATCCACTGGAAATGAGGACGCCTTTAATTCAAAATGCAAATGTATACAACATTTCCCAGCTTCCCTAAAAATGGCAGCCTTTATTATACAAGATTCTAAGACACTATTTGGAGAGTTTAGAGATGTGGTCCCTGATCTTGAAGAACTTCAATTCTAAAATAAAAGATAAAACCAAGAAACAGAAAATCTTTTCAGAATGCTTAGCAGTATGTAGAAGAAAAAAAAATTACCACGAGGTCAGAGTCAAATGATGAAAAAATCTGCTGCCCATCGTTGTCATGCTATAAACTTTGGAAATTCTGCATATACGTAATTTAAAGCTGTGGTATTCAGGTTTTTTCCTGTTGTGAAGTATGAGGGAACATAGGGAGAGAGTGAGCAGAGAGGGGGTGGGGAAGGGGGAAGCAGAGCAGGTTGAGTTGGAACTCCATTTACTCTTCAAGCAGAGCATGCTACTTTGTTTTATATATTACCTGAGATCTCATTTCAAAAATGGTTTCTCAAAAGTTTTCAAAGTTTGAAGACACACCGTGATGACTACAACAATGGTGGCTGGCGTTTATTGATTCTCTGCTGTGATCTAGGTACTGGGCTAAGCATTCTGAGTATTTCATTTAAGTAATCCCAAAAAAACCACAGCAAGTAGGTCTTATTATTCCCACTTTACAGATGAAGAGGCTGATGTTATGAAAGGATGAATAATCATCATAGATGTGGTTATTAAGTAGCAGGTCCAGCATTCAAACTCAAGTTTCTCCACTATAAAGCCCATCCTTTTAACCACCATATTAAGCCGTATGTGTGCTTAAGGCTCAACGTGTACAGATTCACAGGCGTTTAACGTGTATGCTTAACATGTATGTTTAACAGTACTCCAAAACACGGATACCACACAAGTACAACAAATGTACAAAAGTGTGTTTTTAGTGGGGCACACTGCCTAAACGTTGCTTTAGTAAAAAAGGTATGTGACTTGAGAAACAAGCTTTGGTCACTAAGGATGGAGAAATACTCCAGACTGAGAGGACAGACTGCACAAAGGCTCACTGCAAAGGTTTGTTGCTTTGGGTAGAAGATGCTGATAGGGGGAAGCAAGCTCTCCTTGGCCTCCCCATACTGCAAATCTTTTTGTGAAAGAATATTTTGAAACTTAAAAACAGTAACAACCAAAGAAAGAGAAGTACTGCTGGGATATGACAGGGTGACATGGGCACCAGGGGGTCTATGGGAATGTTGTTAGCAACAAGACAAATGTGCAGTCATTCTAGGAAAAATTACTGGCTAAAAGGAAGAGAACATATATACAAAAAGAAGGAGAGCCGGCTGGGCACGCTGGCTCATGCCTATAATCCCAGCACTTTGGGAGGCCAAGGTGGGCGGATCACAAGGTTAAGAGATTGAGACCATCCTGGCCAATATGATGAGCACCCGATCTCTGAAGTAAAATACAAAATTAGCGGGCATGGTGGTGCACACCTGTAGTCCCAGCTACTCAGGAGGCTGAGGCAGGAGAATTACTTGAACCTGGGAGGTAGAGGCTGCAGTGAACTGAGATTGCACCATTGCACTCCAGCCTGGGTGACAGGCAGGACTCCATCTAAAAAAAAAAAAAGGAGAGCCTGTCAATGAGGCCAGATTCCTTGTGCATGTCTGATTCTTTAAGTTGCAGTTTATTGCTGGTCTGTTTGTCCGAAGCTAGTTGGATGAACCCCGCTGAGAGGAGAGAAGAAATGAGAGTGTTTGCCAGGTGGGACAGAATATTTCTCTATTTAATTATCATGATACAGCTGGGATAATCTCAATGGTATCTGCAAAAATCACAAGACCATCTGGCCACAGAGATCTCAGTTTCTCTGACAACACCACTGGAACTGTGGGAGGGTAAGTCTTGTAATCACCATATTGAAAATCAGTCAGGAGAACAAACAAGAACAGACAGGTTTCAAAACAATATATCCTAGTTCCTGTTCTACTGAACTTTAAGGGTCGTGTCACCTCCCAAGGGTAACCCTGGACTCAGGAAGAGACTCAGGGAAAAGAAAGCAAGTCTGAGATGTGAAATGCAAAGCACATCATGTTTCAGATGCACTAAGGGAGGTGGCTATTTAAAGGGCACCCAAGGCAAATGTACATACAAAGTAATTATTCTTTGTCTTTGTTTTGTGTTTGTATTGCTATAACGTAGGTATATTACAGTAGTAGTTACAACTCTTATGAATTATGTTCATTAACGGTATTAATTTTGCCAGTGTTTAATTCTCTTGGGTATTTGAAGTATTTGATAGTCAAAACTGGATACAGACCAGGAAGGAACGGAAAGCAGGTAGAATGTACACCAAGCTTGTCCAACCCAAATGCAGCCCAGGATGGCTTTTAATGTGGCCCAACACAAATCTGTAAACTTTCTTAAAACATTGTGAGGCTTTTTCTGTAATTTTTTTTAGTTCATCAGCTATCTAGTGTATTTTACGTGTGGCCCAAGACAATTGTTCCAATGTGGCCCAGGGAAGCCAAAAGATTGGACTCCCCTGATCTACATACTCCCAGGGAGATGGACAGACTTATGCAGGAGCTTGTTTACAGGTGAGCAGGAAAAGCTAGAAGTCTTAGCAGAACCTGTAGTCAAACCAACAGATTTCAAATGAAATACTGGGTACTCTGCCTTAAAAAAATGAGATAAGCGCAGGTGGCGCATCAAGAATTCACCTGTAGCAAAAACCAAAAGAAGCTCACAACGTTTTGTGAGTTCTGGAAAATACGTGTAAAATTTGAGTCTTCTAGCTAAGGTCTTTAATAGACAAATATCTAGTGGCTAACCTGCTCAGCAGACACCCTTCCAGAAAGTCCTCTTTAGTGCCAGCGTCATCTTGATGTTCCACATTTTCCCATCTCACTGCTTATGAAATATTTCTACTTCTGTTTGGTTTTAGGTGGGAGGATTACTGAGAAGTGTCATTTTGCACTTGGGGAAGGAATGAATGGAAGTGACAGGGAAGAGGTAGGGTTGGCCATGCCAGAAAAGGGTAGGGGTGAAGGCTGGACTGGCCTCCAAGCTGAGTGAGAGGTGAGGGCTGCGGCGTGCTACAGGTACCATCTGCTTGGGTGCTATTCTCAGCAGGCAATGAAGAAGGAGGTGACTTACCTGAAATTTCTGGAAGTGTAGGCTTGTCTTCTTTCCAGAAGTTCCCATGACGAACAGGAAGTCAGGGGTTAGCACAAATGGCACTCTCTCTTTATTAATGCCCAGGAAACTTTTGTAATTCCCAAGAATGTGCCCGAAGTCAATATGAAATAGGTTTCCTTAAGAGAAGAAAGTATCTGACATCATTACAGTGGCACAGCACTTTGTTCCTTAAAATATTTCTTTGAGTTGCCTAAAAATGAGCTATCTTGTGATGAAAGTATTTTTTATAATGTTTGTCAGCTTGTGATATTTTTCGTCTTAGCAGGTGTGTGAAAGTCGTAGCTACAAAACATTCTTTGAACCAAGTATGTTTTTGATATCCTTCTGGTGTTCTTTAGATGACAGCCAGATGCCACTATAAAATTCTCATCTCAAAATTATTCTCAGAAACATAAATCAAACTCTCTGGCCAGTATGTCATCATTATCCCTAAGACTCTCTTATGCTCTTTATGTAACTCAGGATAGACTGATGTTTCACTCTGCTTGGGGACAGGGATATTCACCTTTTCCTTTTGAGTAGCCATCTATGGCCATACCATCCTGAATGTATCTAAGCATGTCCGATCTCGGAAACTTGGGCAGCATGATAGAAGCAAATCATTTTGAGTCTCCTTTGGGTCAATTTCTACCTCTACTACTATCACCACCACAATCATCATCATCTTATTTGTTTAGTCCTTTATCATTTCTATTGCCATAAATACATTATCTCTTTTAATTCTCATGGGAAGTAAGCAATCTATCCCCACCTGATGCTTTTTTCAGACTCTACTCTTAAAATGGCTCAAATTCATAGAGAAAAATCTCATGCTTTGGTGGCCACTACTGACTGTTGTCAGAGTGGACAGTGAACCACTAAAGTGGAGTGGGTTAGGGAGATTTAAGGATATCTATGAGTTCTTTCTGTTGCTTCTCTGCAACATCTGTCACTGGTGATCACTCCCACCTTCGCCAGCTTCTGGGATATGACCCTCTCCTAGTTTCCCAGCTGTCGCTCTAACTTTGCCTTCTTAAGACTCATTTCCTGGCTCCACCTCCTTCACTCACACCTCAGTCCTCAAGTGAGGTGGTCTCTTTAGAGCAGGGGTCCCCAGCCCCTGGGCCATGGACCGGTCCATGCCTGTTAGGAACTGGGCCACACAGCAGGAGGTGAGCGATGGGCAAGTGAGCAACTTCATCTATATTTACAGCTGCTCCCCAACACCTGAATTAGTGCCTGAGCTCCACCTCCTGTCAGATGAGTGGTGGCATTAGATTCTCACAGGAATGCAAACCCTATTGTGAGCTGTGCATGAGAGAGATCTAGATTGCGTGCCCCTTATGAGAATCTAATGCCTGATGATCTCAGGTGGAGCTGAGGTGGTGATGCTAGCACTGGGGAGTGGCTGTAAATACAGATTAACATTAGCAGAGAGGTTTCACTGCACAGAGACCATAATAAATCAATTCCTTGCAGACTCATATCAAAACCCTCTCAGTGAGTGGCAAGTGACAACTGAGCTGCATCTGGTGGCAGGCTTTACAGTGGCAAGCAAGTTGAAAAAAAAAGTGCACAATGATCCCGAAACCATCCTTGTTCCCCCACCCCTGTCTGTGGAAAAGTTGTCTTCCAAGAAACCGATCCCTGGTGCCAAAGGGGTTGGGGGCCACCACTCTAGAGTAACCGAAGCACCAATGTCTCTACACAATGACTTCTAAATATGTGATTCAGTCTTAAACTCCATTTAAAGACTACTCTGTTTGAAAGGAGGGGAACATGGGGAGTTAGTGTTTAATGGGTACAGAGTTTCAGCTGGGGAAGATGGAAAAATTCTGGGGATGAATGGTGATGATGGTTGTACAACAAGGTGAACATATGTAATGCCACTGAACTGAACACTTAACAGTTAAATTACAGTTAAAATAGTAAATGTTATATATATTTTACCACAATAAAAGTTTATTCTGCACTAAATAAACTCACCTGTCTCTGTGATCATAATATTGTCATTGTGTCTGTCGCCTATTCCAAGAACAAAGGTTGCCACACAGTATCCTGCACAGGAATAAACAAATCTCTCCACTGCTGCCTGAAACTAATTAAAATGCATTTGAATATTAGTTGTCTTCTAACTATAAAAAGCAACATGAATCTACAAATGACTTCTAAAAAGAGACTATTCTGGAAACCATTTTCAGAGAGCAAGTTAGTTGTGCCAGATTTCATTAGCATTATATCTATGAATTGCCATCTTTCTCATTGCCCTGCTTATATTTTAGGTGAAGATTCAGTGAAGCACAATGGCATGAGGAAGAAACAAGAGTCAAAGGGCAACAGTAATTTAATCAAAGGGTTCACTTCCTCTCCATGCATCACTTGCCAACAACTATACAGAACCCATGGTAATTTCTCCTTCATTTGTGAACAGGTTTTGCTTGTGACCACTAAGAGTATGCTTGGGTTCACAGATCTACATGTATAACAGATTAATAAGTGCTACTCATTATATTTCCTCCCCAAAAGACTGCTAACCATGCAAATGAGAAGTGCTAATCCTGTGCAGCAGAACTTTAAACGACAGCCAAACAGCCTAACCACACAGCTTGTGAAGGATGGAGCATATGCACTTCCAAGGAATGGTGGAACTGACATTTTCAGCATCCATGATTTACCATTTAGATTAGAGTTCAGCAGAAAATTATAAATTACTTTGTTGTGTATGTTGTATTTCCCAGGTACATAAGAATTTATACATGGTAACTACATATTTTGGCTGAACAACAAAAATAGCCATAAAAAGTGCTAACAGATTATTTCACAGAACCAAATTTTAAGCAAAGCATGCCTGATAATCAAAAGAGAAGCAAATGCTCATGGAGTCCTGAACTGAGTGCCTCTGTTTCACACAGATGTGCTGTCACCATGGGAGAGTACTTCATTATTTCACAAGTAAAAAATTTCACTGATATGTCAGGAGGCAAGACACTGACAGATTCTTTGAAAACGTGAAGCCACTATTGCTATATAAATGACAACTTGTAAGGAGCCGTTAGACTGGGAAAAAGCATGAGCTCACCTTTTCTTCAGTAGGAGATTTTTCTTTGAGCCAGTGATTCAGGACTTCATCTTTAAATGCTCCCGTGTTGCCCACGGTGCTTTGCTGAATTTTGGCAATTGTTGTGGCGTCTTTCACAATCTCGATCATTCCTATAGAAGGATGCACAGAGTCTGATGGAGACTGGGGGCCAGTGCCTGGCCCAGAGGACGAAAAGCTATGTCTTTGTTGAGTGAAGGGCAGGTTTTTTTTTTTTTTTTTTTTTTTTTGACCAGAGAGCTATTTTCCAGGTCTATGCTATTGGTTTTCTTATGAGGAATAGAAAGGAAAGAAGGAGGACATGGAAGTTGTGTGGGATATGCTTTCAATATCCCAGAATGACAAGAGGAAAGGGCTGGTTTTGAATAGTAATAAATAAAAGCATTTATATGCTGAGCATATTCTTCCTCAGATGGCAATCTGTGCCTTTTCCTTTTTTAAATTACAGGGTTCAATGTAAATGATTTTGTAGAGTTCTCAGATCAGAAACTTGAATAAACATATGTTTCATTGAAACTAATGGTGAATGTCTATAAAAATACCTGATAGTAGAGTGTGTAATAGCTTTGATAATGTGAATTCTGGAATACTAAAATAAGTGACAGATCTTTCCATCTATTTTTAAATGTTATTTGTGAGAGAAAAGTTTAATATGTAATGAAATGAGTTAAAGTTTAGAGGTGGAGAAGGAAAGAGGAGGGAACAAGTTCTTACTAAAATCATTTCCATGTATAGTCACAAGGATTTGAATCATGCATTCATGTATTTTCAATATATCCACATTAAGTTGATAGTCACATTCACCAGCATGGAAATATTTTCTTCCTTTTCATTAAGATTATGATTTTTCAGTTATTAAATGTCTATACTGAAGGAATTATAATCCTTTCAAATGAGCTGAGTGGTCTATTCATCTCCTGAGGTAACTACATACCTATTTTGTCACCAGTTGAAATGCAACCATATGGCAGGAGGCACAGATCCAAAGATTCAGTCTCCCAAATGGACTCCATGATTCGTAGAATCTGGGCATCAAAAGACAAAAATGTTTATATTATATATATATATAAACTTAATATATTTTTCTCCTCCCTTGAAAATAGCAATCATATCTTGTAACACAAAATATAAAAGTAAATGTAAAACATGTAAGTAACAACTGTATGTTTATTGGTCAATCTGGCACACTAAAGTTTCTCTTCTTTGTGAGCTTGTTAATTTTGGTTTCCGAAATGTACCTTGGGGAAGAGGATAAATACATTTCTTGTTTTGTTTTGATTTTGAAGACAGAATCTTGCTCTGTTGTCCAGGCTGGAGTGCAGTGGTGTGATTTTGGCTCACTGCAACCTCCACCTCCCAGGTTCAAGTGATTCTCCTGCCTCAGCCTCCTGAGTAGCTGGGATTACAGGGACACACCATGATGCCCGGCTAATTTTTTTTTGTATTTGTAGTAGAGATGGGGTTTCACCATGTTGGCCAAGCTGGTCTCAAACTCCTGACCTCAAGTGATCCGCCCACCTCGGCCTCCCAAAGTGCTGGGACTACAGGCGTGAGCCACCGTGCTCGGCCAATAAATTTCTTTTGGAGTAGGTTTTAGCTGTGGTTCATCACCTCTCTGCTCAAAATGTTCTGCTCTACTTGTGTCTATTTTACCACAAAACTCTAACATTTTTACATATATTTATCACTCTAAGGCAACAACCAAAGAGCAGTAACTACAATGATGATAATGATAGCGAATATATACTGAATGCTGCTTTATGTGATCCTTGCATTGCCCTATAATGTGGATAAGATTATTATTCCCATTCTACAGGAGAAGGAACAAAGCCTTAAAGAACTTAAATAACTTGCCCTTAGCTGCCAAATTATGTGCCCCAACAAATAAACCAAGTAGGCTGGGCATGATGGCTCACACTTAGAATCCCAGCAATTTTGGCGATTATCTGGCTCATGCCTAGAATCCCAGCAATTTTGGCCATTGTCATGGTGTCTTTCACAATCTTGACCATTCCTATAGAAGGATGAAGGGTCTAATGGAGATTGGTGGCTGATGCCTGGCCCAGAGAAGGAAAGGCTATGTTTTTGTTGAGTGAAGGGCTGAGAAGTTTTTTTTTTGACCAGAGAGCTATTTTCTAGGTCCACACTGTTGGTTTTCTTATGAGGAAGAGAAAGAAAAGGAGAAGAACGTGAAAGTTGTGTGGGAGGCTGAGGTGGGAAGATTCATTGAGCCCAGGAGTTTGAGGCCAGCATGGGCAACATGGCAAGACCCCATCTCTACAAAAAATAAAATTTGCCAGGTATGGTGGAGAACACCTATAGTCCTAGCTACTTCAGAGACTAAGGCAGGAGGATTGCTTGAGCCTAGGAGTTTGAGGCTATAGTGGGCCATGATCGTGCCACTGTACTCCAACCTGGGCAATAAAGCAAGACCTTACCTTAAAAAATTAGAAAAACAAAACCATGAAGTAACTAAAGGACAAAGGCAAACTTTCCCTTAAAATGAGAAGACCAACAGAGTAATTTTTGTGTTTTTAAAATGTCCATCTTCAAAGAATTCGAAATATTCTACAGATTTATTTGAAATTTAATAAACTTGCAAAAAGTTTGAAGGATTTCTCTTTTTCTTTACTAAAATACCTCCTGGGCAATACATAGACCATTCTTGAAATGAAAGCAAAGCAAAGGCAAAGCAAAGGTATTCCTGTTTCTATATTAGAAATAAGTAGGCTGGGCACGGTGGCTCACACCTGTAATCCCTGTACTTTGGGAGGCTGAGGCGGGTGGATCACGAGGTCAGGATATTGAGACCATCCTGGCTAACATGGTGAAACCCCGTCTGTACTAAAAATACAAAAATTAGCCAGGCATAATGGCGTGCACCTGTAATCCCAGCTACTCGGGAGGCTGAGGCAGGAGAATGGCGTGAACCCGGGAGGCGGAGCTTGCAGTGAGCCGAAATGGCGCCACTGCACTCCAGCCTGGGCGATAAAGCAAGACGCCGTCTCAAAAAAAAAAAAAAAAAAAAAAGAAATAAGTAAAAACAGAAACTTAGAACTGGAAACATGACCAGTTTTGAATAGGCTACCTTGAAATCAATGTGATTTGTCTACTTTAAATAAATCATATTAAGTATTAGAAATGATTACCCCTACAATACTGACCAACTGGAATCTGGAGAACATTACAGACTTGTGAAGCTAAAGTTTATCTAGAAATGTTAGAAAATATGAAAATAATTAGCATTGATACCTTGACCATTCACCTTCTGCCCTAATAGTACTTCACTCTCGTCACTTACCTGCAGGATTTCTGTGGTGACCTACTTGCTCATCTTCTCTCTCCTTCCCATCAAATCATTGCTTGATTTGTTTATGTGTATCAGAGGAGAGGTATCTAAGAGTGCCTAGAGATGTGCAGACATATCTATGGGCAGGAATGAAGTGAGTGCTGGGGATAAACATGGCTATTTTCTATGTTATCAAGCTTAGAATGGGGTGTATAAAAAAGACATTAGGTGAGGGAGGTATATCTGGCTACTTGGGAGTGCCAGATATGCATCTTGGACAGAACTATAATGCTCATTAGATTGCATATCTAATAGTCTGCAGCCATATTCCCCAAGTGAAAACTCTCTATTATGTACTATTTGATCACAATTCATCATATGAAAGAAGAGTGTGGGAACAGAGCCAGTAGGAGAAGGCATGTTTTTGATGTAATACAGAATTGTGTTTCCAGATAATTGAAAACAATCTTAAAATTAGCATACCTGTAAAATAAGCATGTCTTGGCGCAGATCATCACCATGTTTAAATATAATTCCAATTGTTTCATTTGATAGGGCTGTAGGATCGGCACATTTAAACTCAAGCCACAGTGGTTTTTTCTTGGAGGCCATTACTTTACATTTTTCAATCTGTAAGGAAGCAGTCACATGTTTACCACACACAATGAATAATGAACACACATGGTGGAGACACAAATTCTCTTGCAAAACATCACTATAAACAACAAGGACAAAGCCCTAGTTAGAAAATGATTTTCAATATTTGGGTAAAAATACAGAAGTTGTTTTCACCAAATCTGGAAACTCCATGTGACAGTGAATTCACAACTCTTAAACCAGTGCCTCTCAAACTGTGCTCCAAAGAACTGCAAGAGTCTTTGGAGGTGCCTAAGAGGTATGGCAGATCTCACGCTCCCCATGCACACAGAGCTCTGGCACTCCGACATCCTCTTTAATGGACAGCAACCTGGCTGTTACATTTGTCCTCTAAGATTTATTTTGTAAAAAGAATTCTAATGCTTCCACAATGTCAAAAAAACTATTATTGCAGAATCAGATGCAATAGGCTACATCTAAGAAGATGAAATTTAACAGAAATAAATGGAAAATCTGGCATTTAGGTACAACATGCCCTCCCCCTAAACCTCATACATCTAAATAAATTCAAGGTAGGGGAAATGTGGCTTGGCAGTCACTCACTTAAACATAAAAAAAGTAGGTGTTTCAGGCAAAGGTGAGTTCACCACAGATCAAAATTGTTATGTAGTCGTTTAAAGAAGCAAACACAGGCTGGGCGCCGTGACTCACGCCTGTAATCCCAGCACTCTGGGAGGACGAGGTGGGTGGATCACGAGGTCAGGAGATCAAGACCATCCTAGCTAACACGGTGAAATCCCGTCTCTACTAAAAATACAAAAACAAAATTAGCCGGGCGTGGTGGTGGGCACCTGTAGTCCCAGCTATTCGGGAGGCTGAGGTGGGAGAATGGCATTGAACCTGGGAGGTGGGGCTTGCAGTGAGTGGAGATCACGCCACTACACTCCAGCCTAGGCAACAGAGTGAGACTCCATCTCCAAAAAAAAAAAAAAAAAAAGAGAAGCACACACAATTTGAAGCTGTATTAATATGTCATAATTCCTTCTAATCTCTAAATAATGGACAGTGGATAGTGTGTGCTTCTGCTATAAGGCCAGTTTGCTGATAATTGTATATAAAATTAAACATTCAGGGGAAGAACTTCCTCATCTTTTCACGTGGCTGCACTGCTACGGGAGTTGCCATCCTGCCATAAACAACTAGAAAACTATGAAAAATATATAAAACTCTTTCCAGACATTGAACAAGCAGTGGAGGTCCCTGACCCCCGAGAAAAGGAAGACAAATGAAGTGAGCCCTGTAATTGCCCCAGATTACTGCCTGGGGGCTGTTTCTAGGCTACAGCACAGAGGAAAGAAATCCAGACTGAGCCCAGAGTCCAGCAGTCTAAATTACTGTAACTGAAGTCTCGGAGAGGAGAAAAAAGAGGCAACAGAAAAAACTGGTTGAAAAATTTCCAAATTTGATAAGACTACAAACTCACAAATTCAAGGAGCTCCATAAACTCCAGTAGGCTAAACACAAAGGAAACCCAGACCAGGGTACATCATAATCAAATTGCTGAAAACCAGAAATAAAAGAGAATCTTAAAAACAGCCTGGGGGAAAAAAAAGACATATTATGCAGACAGAATCAAAGATAAGACTCATCATCAGAAAATATGCAAGCCAGAAAAAAATGCTACTGCAAGAAAAAAACCAGTTAATCTAGAATTCCATATTCAGGGAAAATATTTTTCAAAAATGAAAGCAGAATAAAAAGTGTTTCAGATAAACAAAAGCTGAAAGAATTTATTGTCAGCAAACTTGCAGTAAAAAAGATGTTAGAAGCTCAAGGAAATCTGGACCTATATAAGGCAATAAAGAGTAACAAAAATGGTAAATATGTAGGTAAATAGTTAAAACTTATTTCATCTATTAAATCTGTGAAGTCTATTTTTTAACTGTTTAGAGCAAAAATAGTAACGTATTGTGCCATTTATAACATATGTAGAAGTTAAAATCATAATAAAAATAATGCAAAGGATGTGCGGGTTAATGGAAGTATACTGTTGCCTGTATAAGCACACGTATATGAAGTGCTTTGTTGTTTAAACAGAATCAAGAGTGTGTGGTATTGATGCAAGGACAGACATTTAGATCAGTGGAAGAACAGAGAATCTAGGTGTAGACCCACACATATATGGTCAGTCGATACTTGACAAAGGTGCCAAGGTAATTCTCCAGGAAAAACAAAACAAAACAAAACAGTCTTTTCAACACATGGTGCTGAAAAATCTGGATATTCATGTTAAAAAGTGAACTCTGACCTTCACCTCACACTGTACACAAAAATTAACTCAAATTGGATTGCAGACTTCAATGTAAGAATTAAAACCATAACCCTTCTAAGAAAAAATATCTGCCACATTGAGTTAAACCAGAATTTCTTAACCTTGGCACTGTTGCCATTTTGGGGTGGATAGTGTTTGTTCTGGGGGACTATCCTGTGCATTGCAGGGTATTCAGCAGCATCCCTGGCCTCTACCCACTAGATGCCAGTAGCATTCTCCCAGTTATAACTAACCATCAAGAATGTCTTCAGACATTGCCAAATGTGGCCTTGGCAGACAAAGGGATTACCCCAAGCTGAGGCACTGGATTAGATAGTTTTCATTTTTTTTGAAACAGGGTCTCACTCTGTAGCCCAGGTTGGAATGTAGTGGCACAAACACAGCTCACTGCAGTATCAAACTCCTGAGCTCAAGTGATCCTCCCACCACAGCCTTCCAAGTAGCGGGGACTATGGCACATGCCACCATGCCCGGCTATTTTTTAAATTTTTTATAGAGATGGAGTCTTGCCATGTTGCCCAGTCTGGTCTCGTACTCCTTGCCTCAAGGGATCCTCCCGCCTTGGCCTCCCAAAATGCTGGAATTACAGGTGTGAGACACTGTGCTAGGCCTACACAGATTTCTTAGATAAGACACTGAAAGCACAAACCATTTAAGAAAAAGTTGCAAATTTGACTTAATCAAAATTTAAAGCTTCTGTTCTTTGAAAGACACTTCCAAGAAAATAAAAAGGCAAGTCACAGACTAACAGAAAATATCTGTAAAATGTATATCTGATACAGAATTTATATCCAGTTTATATAAGTAACTCTCATAAATAAAAATAAGGGCCAATTAGGCGCAGTGGCTCACTCCTGTAATCCCAGCACTTTGGGAGGCCGAGGTGGGTGGATCACAAGGTCAGGAGATTGAGACCATCCTGGCTAACACAGTGAAACCCCATCTTTACTAAAAATACAAAAAAAAAAAATTAGCTGGGCATGGTGTTGTTGGGAAGCCTGTAGTCCCAGCTACCGAGGGAAAAGGCTGAGGCAGGAGAATGGCATGAACCTGGGAGATGGAGCTTGCAGTGAGCTGAGATCATGCCACTGCAAAAACCCTGGGCAACAGAGTGAGACTCTGTCTCAAAAAAAAAAAAAAAAGGGCAACTCAACTAAAAAAACTGGTGAAATATTTGAATGGAAAATTTTCAGAAGGTACTCTAATGGAAAATGAGCACATAGAAAGACACTCAACCTCATTATGGAAATGCAAATAAAAAAATAGTGAGATATCACTTCATACTCATTTGAATGACTAAGATTAAAAAGACTGATAATAACAAGTGCTTGCTAGGATGTGGAACAACTAGAACTCATTGTATACATTGCTGGAATTTAAATGGTACAACCACTTTGGAAAAATGGGTATCTTGTAAAATGGCACACACACACTATCTGACCCAACTACCCCACTGTTAAACATTTATTCAAAAAATGAATGGAAAATAAACTGTGGTATATCCATACAAGGGACTACTACTCACTCATAAAAAGAAACAAATTACTGATACATACAATAACATGAATGAATCTTAAAAGCGTTATGGAAAATAAAATAATTCAGATATAAAACTATGTACTGTATGATTCCTCTTAATAAAAGTCTAGAAAAGGCATTTTATGATAGAAAGTAGATCTGCTGCATTTGCAGAGAGAATGGGAGGAGAAAAAGGATTAACTGCAATGGAACATGACAGAACTTTTTCTCTAACATGTCTATGGAAATGTTCTAGATCTTGATTGTGGTGGTGGTTATATAATTGTATACATTTCTCAAAACTCACTGAATTCTATGTTTTTTTTTTTTGAGATGGAGTCTTGCTCTGTCACCCAGGCTAGAGTGCAGTGGTGCGATCTCGGCGCACTGCAACCTCTGCCTCCTGGGCCCCAGTTCAAGCAATTCTCCTGCCTCAGCCTCCCGAGTAGCTGGGATTACAAGAATGCGCCACCATGCCCAGCTAACTTTGTTTTGTATTTTTTAGTAGAGACAGGGTTTCACCATGTTGGCCATCCTGGTCTTGAACTCCTGACCTTGAACTGTGCCTGTTCCCTGAATTCTACATTTTAAATGGACAATTTTTATTGTATACAAAGAGTATCTCAAGCTGATTTAAAAAATATGGAAGGGAAATTATCTGGTGTTGAGGCTTTCATAACCAGTGATTAGACAAGGGCTTATGAGAAACCCATCCAGAGACTCTCCAGCTTCCCTGTCTATGCATAAACATTAGGTTTTAAGTACTGGGCCCCAGCAAGCATGTTAGACATCTTCAAGACATAAAGACCATGTGGAGACATCCAAGTGATACCTACTGCCAGCGCTCCTGCTTTCAGTCCAGGATCATATGGAACTCTAAAGCTTTTGGGGAGTTGAGAATTCTGCAGGTTTTCAAGTTTTTGTTTAAGTTGTGAAATAACTGTAATTGTCAAAAGTACACAAGAGTTATGTGAGTTCAAGAAATCATCAATATTATCTATTACATTTCCTGAGAACACACTTATTCATAGCATTCTATATATTTGTTCTGGTGTAGAGCAGGAGAAAACTGGGTGGGCCCTGCCTTTGAGGAACTAACCATATGAGGTGGTAAGATACATTGGGCTTACTGTGAGCAACATAACCATGTGCACATACTACAACAGGGGACAGAAATATGTGAATATATGTGGGATAACACATAGACACCAACACAATCCAAGTAGAGAAGGATGCTCTGAGGGTAATGCTAAGGAATTAATACTGTAGTTTTCTTTCCAGCATGTTAAACTTTAAACTACCATCTGATTTGAGGAACAGACATTTGAGGAAAATAATAAATGGAATTTGGTTAGGGTTCTGTAATTTCTTTTCAGAAGAGGAAGTTAGGTTCTGTAGAGAAGATGGATGTGACAGCCTCAAAATTCTAAAAGCAAAATATGTGAATTAAAAATTACTGGATAACTGACAGAATGAGGGTCAGTACAAATGTTTTCCTTTCTTAAGATACAAATGAAATATTATTATTACCATTATCATTTTTAGGAGGAAGCATTGTAAGAATCAAAGGGAGAAAGACATTTTAAATTTTCAGGAGTTTAAAATACTGGTTGAGTACATGAAGGCTCTATGTAATAAGCCACAGTGCTAGGTCTAGGTATGTAAAAATGAAAACGAGATATTCTCTAGATTCAAGGTTCATACAGTTTACCAGACCAGGAAGATATGTTAAAGACTTTAATTTAATGTAGTATCAATCAAAATCTACAGAATTACAGAGAAGGAGTGATTAATTTTCCTAGGGCAGAAGCAGGTTTTCTTAGGGTAGGGATAAGATATTGGAAACAGCTTGAGAGAGAAGGTGGGGTGTGTGTGTGTGTGTGTGTGTGTGTGTGTGTTTATTACCTTTACACACACACACACAAACAGACACAGATACAGAGTCATCTCTTGGTCTCTGTAAGGATTGGTTCCAGGACCTCCTGCAGATATCATAATCCATGAATGCTCAAGTCTCTGATATAAAATGGTGTAGTATTTGCATATAACCTATGCACTTCCTCCCATATACTGTAAATCATCTCTAGATACCTATAATATCTGATAAAATGTAAATGCTAAGTAAATAGTTGTTATACTGTACTGTTTAGGGAATAATGACAAGAATAAAAGTCTGTACGTGTTCAATGCAGATGCAATTTTTTTCCAAATGTTTTCTATCCGTGCTTGGTTGAATTTACAGATGTTGGGCCACAGATAGGGAAGAATGAATGTATCTCTATATATTACTCTGAGATATATAGACGAAGAAATGCCAAAAAATTAAAATAGCCTCTCAAAAATTCATCATTTTATAAGACTGAAAACTTGAAAACTATATGTGCATATTCAGAGATGTGAAGAAAAAGGTAAAGATTTGGAAATATCTAATCTTTGTGTATGCAACTGTTCTTAAAAAATACATCTTACATCTGCATAATGCTAGTTAATTTTTCAGAGTTAAGAATATGTAAATATATAGTTAAAAATTATGAACTTGTAAAAGGAGAACTTTAAATTTGTTTACTCCATGCAGACAGAAGACTCAAAAATGTGTTCTTGGTGCCTTCAGGAGGATGCAACTTGGATTCCAGGAAGAAAAATAATTATAGGAACAATGGCATTTGGAGACGAAGGCATTTGGAAAGAGAACCAAGAAAATATACCCACCATACCTTGGGAACTGACATCATACTTTTCAGCAGAGAGCGATTTAATATCAAGGGTGACTTTTTGTAACATCTCGATTACTTGGACTTGTTGGGTAAAGTCGTGCAGCATGGCTGTACCACAGCCCCTCAAATAGGCTTCCAGAATCACGGCGAACCTCTGCTGATAGTGTCTGGACTGGGCTATCTCACTTCTCAAGAACCAAAACAAAAAGTGACCAATTCTTTTGTTCTGAGGGCAGGTACAAGAAAGTTGAAATTATTATGACTAATGCTTTAGGTCTACCAGTCAATTCTTGGCAACTTAAAATGTCATGCTATTATCAAAATGGAAGTACTTACTCTTAAACCACGCTTCAGCAGAAATCTGGCAAGGGCGCTATCATGGTATGGTTCAAATTTCACAGCCTAAAGGAAGAACACATTGGCATTTGTAGGACTATACTCTACATTGTTGAATCAGGGAAAAGGAAATGGAGAACTGGTGCTCTGCTTTAGTGGGACTTCATGGCTAGAAAGATGAAAATCTTAATAGTAACTTAAGTTTAATTCTGTCTTTTAGAGGACACTTAGGACCAGACTGAACCACTTGACTTAAGATCATAGAGCAACCGATGACATAACTGGGATTAGAGGCTGAAACTCTTGACTCACGGTCATGTGCTATTGATAAATTCAAAGGTGAAGAGGTGAGGGAATTTGCTCTAATTAGGTCTTACTGGTTTTGTCGGAGGGGTAGAGGGGAAAGATGGAGACACTGTAACAAATCTATAAAGTGGAAGGTAAGAGAGGATGTGAGAAAGAAAATGGACAGTGGACATATAGTATAATACACATAAGGAGAAAAATATTTGTTAGATGAAAAGATCCTAAAAGCCCTATAGCCTCTCTTTTTGGCATCTTACTGGCAAGTCACTGAACTGTCTCACAGGTTCTTAACTACAAGTAAACAGTGGGTCTAGATCAATCCACATAGAGCAATCACTACCCCCTGCCACACTGTGGTGTGTACAGAGCTTTCTGTCCAAAAGTCCCTGATTTTATGTTTTCTTAGGTATAATTTGATCTTCATTTTTAGTGTTTAGTAATTTTCATATCACTTGGCTGATGTTAGAGACTATTGACTTAGTACAGCTCTATTACTGAAGAGGAAGAACTGATAAAATGTAAAAAACACAATTAAATTTTGTGAGTGCATGGGTATTTGTTTCATTGTTCTCTGTGCTTTTCTGTAAGTTTGAAATAGTTCGTAACTTTAAAAGCAGCAACACTAACATTGTTCAGATTATTATAAAAGCATATACAAAGTTAGAGGATAGATATCATATGTAAACATGAAGAGAGACTTAATATTAAATATCTCTGAGTATGCACTTTATGAATAGAAATGGTGTATCCTTTTTTCCTAAGGAACGGAAGAAATTCCCATTCTAGTTTATATTTTAGAAACTGGAGGCTCCTTGGAAGGATTTACAATTCTTCCTCTGGTTTTCCAGTTTGGACATGATCAGTAGTGACTTCATCATGTTTCAATTATACAAGTTTTTACAAAAATGCTTTTCAAAGTTATGGTCAAATAGGTGCCACTGTAACTGCATCAAAGGCCTTAATTCTGAGAATGTGGTCTTTTAGCCACCAGTACTCATTTTCGCAATGTTTTAAGTTTCTAACCCAGATGTGAGTCTTTCTGACCTTCTTCAGGTTTCACTTCTGTAAAGACAGTGCAGATCTCAACTAGGAGACCATTTTGATGAGGAATGAGTCATTTAGCCATAGCTGAAAATGTCTCAAGTAGTTTTACAAATGACTACTCTTCTTCAGATTTAAGACCACAAATTCAATGTTAATATTATGTATTGACCTCTTCCATTTAACACATTTCTAAAAAGAAGATTATTCATTTTCCAGCTCTTTAAAGTTCACTTGTGAACATGACAATGAAAAATAATTCATGTTAGCCTTAGGATTTGCAACAGAGCTCATTCAAGTTTGTTTCATGTTGTTTTTCTTATGGAGAGCTAGAAAACTGAAGACTATTTAATTATTCTAAAATTCTTTAGTGTTATACAAATATCTGATGTAGTGAAAAAACTACTGAATATATTTAACGGATGAAAACAAACCCAAATGTAATGTTTCAAGTATCTGACTAACAGGAAGGTGAAGATTGAGAGTTAAAGTTGAGGCTATCCAAAATGCTTATCAGAAAACTCCAGAACTTCCTATAAATACAGATAGTGATTAGACAGTTTAGTGTGTAATATTTAGCCTGGCTACTCCTAAAGATCTCAGGTCAAACATCACTTACTCAGAACTGTCCCTGGGTCCCTTAATCAAAATTAAGTGTACCTTGGACCCCTGGACTGTTTTCTCATAATACGGTATAGTTTTCCCGAAAGTATTTGTCACAATTTGGTATTAAACATCTGTTTGTGTGTCTACTCATTTAATGCCAGTCTTCTCAGTACATGTTGTTGAATTAATGAATGAATAGGTCTGTGCTCTAAAATAGCACTTCTATTCAAATTCCTTTACTTCCTTTCCCTTGTCAAGCAGTACAATATAAGTTGAGAACTGCTCAAGTGAGCAGGGGAACTGTTCCCCTTTCTTTCTTTAACTTCTTAGCTAAACCTTAGAAAAATCACTTGTCCTCTCAGGATCCCAAGGAACATCATGAGAAACGGAGTAGAAATACATACAGTCCTGTACCTATCTGCAGAGAGGAGCTTTCAAGATTCTACCCAGATATGAGATATTATTCTGTGAACTGTAATAGACTTAGACAGAGAGTAAGACCTTTCATCTCTAGTCCCAGAATCCTGACACCAGACTGACAAAGGATATGGTGGTGGATTTGTGAAGGGTTTCGGGTAGTGAAAAGAGCAGGATTTGGAGGCAGACCTCCTGGGTTTGAATTCTGGTCTGCCTCTTTCAAAGTATGTGATCTTGGGCACATTACTTAGCCTCTTTGTACCTCAGTTTCCTCATGTAAAAAGTGCAAATGTTAATTTGACCTCCATCATAGTTATTGAAAGAGTTAAATGAGATAATACACTGAAAGCATGTCAGTCACTTGGAGCCTTGGCACATTAAGTGGAATCTATCATTAAAATAATAAATGAGAACAAAGTATTCCCACAGGGCCAATTCTCCTAAAAACGTGAAGTACTAATGTCTGCAAAACGCTTGTCGGCAAACCCTCCAAGACAGTAAAAATGTACATGCAACAGTTTACTACTTTTTGAGGTGGCTTCATCAGATCTACTTTTGCCGATGATGAAGCTCTGAACAAAGGGCATTTGATGACAACTGAATGGGGTGCCTGTGCATATGCAAATAAATTCCTTTTGAGAAGGCTTCCATTGATAACACCAACATCCCCTACCTGTACCAACTGTAGAAGGTAATGCAGAACATCATCGTCCTCCAAGCTCTCCAGTTTCTGAACTGCAATGGCTCTTACATTTTCATCTGAGAAGTTGCAGTCCAGGAGCTGCATTGTTAACCCAACATCCAAAGCACTTTGATCCCAGACTTCCCTTCTGGCCAACAATTGGTATGTTTTGGCCACAATTTCTTGCTGTCCCCATTTCACTGAACTAAATAGCTTAGGATATGCTTTTGGGTGCTTAAGGCTTTCATATCTAAAGTGCCAGAGCAATTCTTTGTCCTCTGCTGTGAGAGGGTTAAGTGGATCAGTAGCTATGATCGCCTCCAATTGCTTGCGAAGCTGGTTGGGCATTTCTGCTCGAACCCGGTCCCCTTCCGGGTCAGGGGTGGGCTGATGCTTAGGCAGGGCTATCGGGTGGCAGTAATTGTCCAGAAGAATGGAGATGGACATTGAGTTCTCCTTGTCTGGGTTAGTTGCAGACGTGAGTTTGTCAGCACTGAAGCTTCCTTGGTCTTCTCCCTTCCCGGATATCTGCCACATGTGGAGAACGTATTCTCCACGGCGCAGAAGGAACCGGTGGTCTATCAGCAGCAGGTTCACATAATAGAGAAGCTGAACTTTGCCCTTGGACTCAGAACTGTGGGACTCTGCAGAGGCCTTGCTGGACACTGCTGGAGCTTTACCACAGTAGATCTGGAGGTTCAGTAGAGCTCCTTTGGGCAAGTCTTTGATTTTGATACTGAACTCAAGCCACACATTCCAGAGCACCTCCTCTGTGAAGGGTTTGGGGCTGGTTCTCCTTTGGCAAAGGACTTGCTGCCCATGCTGGATGTTTGCCTCTACAAAAACTGTGAGGTCAGTGTTCCGGGGCAGGACAGGGATATCAATGCCTCTGATCTTGACCCTGAACTTGCGGTCGCAGTCCCACAGGGACACGGTGAACACACTCTCGTGGTCCTTGCCGTGGATGGTCAGCTGCTCATGGTAGCCAGTGACTCCTGTGCAGTCATCCACCAGCGGCCACTCTTCCTTCCTTACCTCGTCTAGGGCTGGGTCTGGAGGCGTGTCCAGTACCAGGTGAATTTCTTCTCCGTTCTTGAGGCAGTGCCTCACCCACTGGAAGTTTTTGATGGGCGTTTCGCCCACCAGGTACTCATCCCGGCCACAGACGCGCAGCACAAAATCCTGTTCGCTTTGGCTTTCAGGAATATCCATCAGAGATTTCTTCTTGGCCATCTTGGTGAAGAAGCTCTGCAGGATGGTTCCAGGGGTGTCGTCGGGCGAGACCTTAATGGTCTGGCTGGTGGTGCTGCGGTGAATGACGATGAAGATGCAGTTGTTGGCAATCTTCTTCCACAGGTACTCCGGGAGGGGCTTGGACGTCACCCAGGGGTGCATGGCGTAGAGCCTCGGGTCGCGACTGGCCACCTCCGCCATGCGCGGCGTCACCAGGCCGCGGCGCGTGAACTCCAGCTCGTCGTCGTGCACGTTGCTGACGTCGGTGACATCATAGCCAATCAGGGCGGTGAGCTGCCGCTGGAAGGCCTGCGACTCCTCAGAGGGCGGGCGCCGCTGCACCAGGTGGATCTGGCCCGGGCTCCGGTGAGTGGCCTTCCAGTAGCGCAGGCAGTCCAGAGTCTGCACCACCTGGTACTTGTCGTAGATCTCATACCACTGCCCCTTCTTCTGGTAGAGCAGGAGGAAGTGGTCCGGCCCCAGTCGGTGGTAGAAGTCCGACGCCACGCTGGTCTCCAGCGCTCGCAGCCACACCTGGGCCTTCATCTGCTCCACGTTGCCGTGGCCCGCCACGTGCAGCAGCGCTGTTTCGGGGCTCTTGCATTTGCGTTGGCTGGTGGGCAGCACGAACTCGATGGGGATGAGCTCCATGGAGGACAGGCTGGCCGCAACACTGCGCGGCTTCATCCTCCGGCGCCTGCGGCAGTTGTCCTCTCTTAGCACCACGGGCTGTTCATAGTTTTCCAGCTCCATGCCCTACGCGACCTGGGAGCAGAGGGAGACAGGGATTTGTCACAAGAAAGGCACTTTCCCTTTATATTTTCTGGTGAGATGAGGAAAGAGGAGGTGTAGGCGGCGTACATGTGTGCAGGCACCCAGAGGGACCAAGTATTTTAAACTGGAAGCACTACAGCCCTTCAGAGCATGGGCTTTGGAGTCGGGCCCATGAGGCCTGGTCCAGCCACTTACTTTCTGGGTGATTTGGGCTGTTTAATCTCTGATCCTGTTTCTCATCTCTCAGACAGGTTAGTAATGAATGTCCCAGAGGAAGAATTAAATAATACTTGTTCAATATAGGTGACGGGTATATGGGGGCTTATTGGTCGTTCTACTTCTGTATACTTTGAAAATTTTAAAGAGGTGGGTAAAACACTCAGCCAGCACAGTGCATGACACATTATAATGGCTGAGAATGGAAATTGTTCTTAAACATACTGAAACATAGATGACTAAAATAGTACAGTTAAGGATCAAGTCCTAGTTTACAAGGTGCAACATGAGATGCCAAAAAACCTCACTTTGAAAACAGGCCTTTAACTTACTTCCTCTTTGTTCAGTCTCACACTTCTTGGAACCCAGACACCTCACCCAACCTTGCTTCATGTTGTCTGTTTTCAAACTGCCTGGACCCACGATCTACACCCTAATAAATTTCCTGTCACTTGGTTTCATCTTTTTTTCTTTCTAATTAGGAAAGCAAGTCATTTCATTCGTAAAGCTAAAACATGTCGGAATTAGTAAAGTTACAGTCAAAACCATTTGCAGATACGTAAAATTTTGAATCACTGAATTTGTCAGCATTGTGGCTGTCATTGCTATATTAGGTCAGTATCTTAGAAGAGTCACCCAAGCCTGTACTCTCCCAATAGGAACATGTAGGTAATTTTAACATTGTTTAATTAATTAATTTAAATTAATTTGATCTGTCTCTGCTTAATAGTGGAAGAGCCACAGGATGGAAGGCAGGATTTCTGGATTCCAGTGACCTTCTGTTTAGACCCCCAATCATCTAACTTCTTTTTTGCTCTAATATTTTCATTTTTATGACACAAGTTCACAAATTTATTCTCATTAACTTACTCTTTCCACAGAATTCAATAAGTACCTACCCTTCACAAAGCACTTAAGTATAAATGGAACATACTGCAATATGAAATCCTTCAAGTAATAATTGAAATTTGAAATGTATTAACACTGAAAGATTAATAGGTATTTGCTTTTAATATTTAGTATCACTACATTGTAATACATTATATTCTAAACAAGAATCAATCACTGAAAGAAAAAAAGTTTCAGAAAATATCATTTACTCTCTTAAATAACTAATGTTAGACTCAAAACTACATTATTTCTTTAAGAAATAGTGGAGCATTTGATGTGTACCAAAAAGGAGAGCTTGATAAAAAGATAAGAAAGACACATTTCATTTGATCCAAACTTATGTTCAAATCTTGGCTTAACTTTAAAGCCAATATTCCCTCTCTTAAAATATGAAGTTATACTTAGTAAGTGAAACCAACTGTCCCAAAGAACTGTCTCTTGTGGCTTAAAACATTCATTTTGGTCTTTTGCTACATTATAGAATAACTAACAAGAGAACTGTAAGATACATTGATGTTGACACTAACTTGAAATAAAACATGTCCAAATTTAGGCAGCATATAAATACACAGCAATAACTTCTGCCTCAGTGATACCGAACGATCTTATAAGATGCAGAGGAAAACAGGATAATACTCACTGGTTTCCTTCATGGCTGAGGCTATGACACTTTCCCCTTTTATGAGAAGATGTTGGAAACACAGTAAGTACAGTAATCTTGAAGTATGCACTTGTAGGAATATGAAGCCTGGCCACCGTGCCCTCCCTTTTCCTCCCAAAACAAAAACAAAAATCTGATGCACCTGCAAAACTTTTGCCGGAACCTTGTGAATATCCACAATACAGGTTGGACTAGACAATGAAACACAGACATTCGGTGGTAGTATCATCTCGAGAACCGACAACAGTTCCAGATAAAAATAATCTAGCCGAGGAGGAAGTGCCACTATTCCGAGTCAGACCCAACAAAGAGCAAAAAATAGAAGGAAGCAATACCTGATAAAGCAGCGGAGGCGATGATGCTGAAGGATCATTTGTTTAATTTTTAAAAACAAAACAAATTCAGACCTACCCAGTGTGCCTCTAAATTCTTCCGCTTTTCTGGGGCTCCCTTCATATCCAGATGCAGAGGAAGTGTTGCAGTTACCAGGAAGGAAGTTTTAACCAAGTTGATTATACGTGTGATTGCTCATTTTAAAAGTGTCAGAAATGCATTTCCTGTTTTAGCATAGAGAGAGAGGGTAAGAGTATGAGACTAAGCAATGTTTACCATGGTTTTTCTTTCTTTTTTTTTTCTCTTTGAACTAATTTTTCAAAAATTGTGATACTGAGACAAAATGACATAAATCCAAACCAAAATTACCCATTATGAGACATAAACATATGAAATATCTTTGTAGCTAGTTCTAAGTAAAAGAAAAGGTTTAAGAGCCACAGTATTAAGTGTCCTATTAAGAAGACTTTTACCAGTCAAATTAAACTCATTTCCCTCCTGGGAATTCAAAAGAATCCTTGTTCGTACACACTAACTGAGGAGTGGGGAAAGAGAAACCTAGTCATCTTGAGGACTAAGTTATCCAGCTGAAAATTTTTAAAGGCACGGTCTCGAAGCTCACTTCCTTAGCTTGGTGAGAGCTTTGTCTATTTTTTCAGAGCATTTGGGGCCTAAAATACCACTGGCTGAAGCTGAAAGCACTGCAGCATGTGCATGGTGTGTGTATATAAATGTGACATACTGCAGTAAGTAACCCTTCAAATAATGGTTGAAATGCTAAAAGTATTAAAATTGAAAGATGAATAAAAAGGTATTTTGATTTTAATACTTACTACCACCACATTGTAATACGTTATATTCCAAACAAGGATCAACTACTGAAACAAAAATTAATGATTCAGAAAATATCCTGTGTTGAGGATGGAGCCTTATTGTCAGCAATGATTGATTAATTGACTGTAGACAAAAGAGAAGGAGGTTGCTTGGTATCGTGGGGACATTGGGGAGCTGAACACTGTTACAGCATCAGACAGGGTCCATCCTGGGAGTTGGCTCCTGATGCCTATGGGAGTAGAGAATGCATAGAAAAGCCATCCTAAATCATTTTTAGAGTAGCTTTGTATCTTCCAGGTGACCTCAGTTCTTTCCAGAACCTCCAAGCATCCTGAACCCATGCCCCCTCTCCTCCATCTCAGAGTTCCCTACGCAAGAGTTCATCCTCCAACCGGGGTGTTCAGGGACTCCACCTGAGCTTCAAGGGCAGCAGATAGAATGGAGGTGGCCTCACAAGTCTCTTGGAAGTATATAATTAAGAGTTCCTCTGAATTACTCTGATACTGAGATAGGATTTGACTTATCTCCTTTTACATATGTCCCTTGGGTTTTAACTTTTAAATAGCACTCTAATAGTTGACATCAGCAGGCAAATAATTTAATTCAAAGGCTGCCAACCAAATATTTAGAGGGGGCTTATCAGCTTCCCAAAGTATATTCCTATGTAGGAATACTCCCTTAGGAGGCTGGCAGCTTTAGAAGCGTCAAGGCTGGCCTTCTTGGTTGGTCCTGAGGGAAGATCAAAACACTGCAGCCACCAAGCCATGATGTGAGAGCTTGACAAGCTGTGTTTTACCCAGAGTGTGTGGGAGGGTTCCTGGGGGTGGGTGGAGTAGGAGGAGGTTTGAGGGTGGGAGGGCTGACCTCAAAGGGACCGTGAGCTTGGCCAGCTCTGTTCCCCGGACCATTCAACACATCCCTTCCCTGTCCTGGCTCAGTCACTTCCAGGGGGCCAGGTCCCAATCTGGCACTGCACATGCACACGCGCACCCTACATTATTCCAGAAACACGAGAGTCAGCCTCTTGGCCCTGCCTGCTTCTGAAGGAACTATTCAGCTAAGTTTGATTAGGCAAAGGATTTTCTGTTCTATGACTAAATTTGCAAATACGTCAGGTTTATTGGTGGCTTGAGATTAAAAGTACCCTGCTTTTCCCCAAATCTTAATATAGCCACTAAAATTTGACTATCTGTAGGAAATGCTCCCAGGCAGAAGTAATGGCAAAGATTTCCTTCCTCTGTGGATACTTCCTCCATGCAGAGGCATCTTTTATGAGTAAGAATATTTTATATCCCCAGAATATTTAGAAGACCTTCAGTCCTCATTAATGTCCTGTTTTAATAACATACTATTTTTCCCTTCTGTGAATCTGTAGACATACAAATCATTTTGACTGGGGGAAAAAGAAAAATACAATCAAAGGCTCGGACCTTCAATATCACATCAGTGATCACAGCAATGACAAGATAGAACAGTTTAGAAAATGACACAGTAGGACGTATCGGTGATCAATAGACATTAAAAATTAATTATTTGTTATGAGGAAGGCTCTTTGCAAAGGCCTTCAGAGAGATTATTTATGGTCTGCTTGGAGAGACAGAGCATGCAGAGGAAAGAATAACATATGCGATGTGTTAGCATAAGTTTAACTGTGTGATGTAACTTTCATTATGCAAGCCAACGGTTTACTGGAGGAGCTCACTTTGGGTGGGATTTGAAAATTTTTGTTTTAAGTATGCAGGGGAAGGTCCAGGATTCCAGGAAGATAATTCACAGGGGCAAGTCCTCAAGCCAGAAGGCATCTGTGGGACAGTGAACAGATCAGTTCACTGAAATGGAGAGTTTGCAAAAGACAGCAGTGAGAGAGACGGGCAGAGACATGGCAAGACAAATGTGTGCTTCCCACATGTATTTCACGTCTTGGCACATGTAAATAGTGGTGACATGTGTATGGCACACTGGGGTGAACTGAGGAAGCTCCTCAAAGCATGAGACAATGGGTGCATCCCCAAGGCCCTCACCGCTTTGGGCATACTGGCTGGGAACTCTGTTATTGGTTATTTACTGTTGGAGTATCTATGTCACTCAGACTTGAGGGAATCTTGCATCTTGAAAAAACATGATCATTTTTTCATATTTTTTTAACTCAGCTTCAGATGGTTTATACATTGTGATAAAAATGCAAAAAGGCATTTTAATCTAATCTAACAGTTTAGTTCACCTTCATACCTTGCTTTATTGTCTGAGCACAAAGGCAAACCTTTATGAAGCTGTGCCTGATATTTTTTGGTCTGTATTTGGTAAGATTTAAGAGAAGCATCCTGGTATTGTAGAAACACAGGCTGGGTGTGGTGGCTCACGCCTGTAATCCCAGCACTTTTGGAGGCCGAGGTGGGCGGATCACGAGATCAGGAGATTGAGACCATCCTGGCTAACATGGTGAAACCCCATCTCTACTAAAAATACACAAAAATTAGCCGGGTGTGGTGGCGTCCACCTTTACTCCCAGCTACTCAGGAGGCTGAAGCAGGAGAATGGTGTGAACCTGGGAGACGGAGCTTGCAGTGAGCCAAGGTCACACCACTGTACTCCAGCCTGGGCAACAGAGCGAGACTCCGTCTCAAAAAAAAGAAAAAAGAAAAAAAAAAAAAAGGAAACACACACATTAATGAGACCTAGGTTTATTCCTGCACATTCTTCAGGCCTCGTATATGCCCCTTCATTTCTTTGGGCTTCCTAATCTACCAAAGGATAACAACTACCCTATGTATTTCATGGGGAGTTGTTATAAATACTCAATTTTCAATGGAACAAAAATTTGTCTCACTGTACTATGTCGGATATTATGTTAGATGACTCTAGAAGGTACAGAATTCCGGGTATCAAACACCAACACAACACACAGAGGAAGAAAAGTCCATGCCATCTTGTGTGTTTCTTTTTCATAGAGAGGAAGATTTTCCCAAAGGTCTTCTGGGTTCCCTTATGTCTCTGGCAAGAACTGTGGCAAGGGCCTGTCGATACCTCAGCCATTCAGTAGGAAAGGGGATAGAATTATGTGAATGGTTTAAGCTGCTCAGGATTTGCCCCTTGAGTTCCTGGCTAGCTAGAGAGTGGTGGACACCAGAACCGAATGTCAGGGTTCTGACTGTAAGGACAAATGGCATTAGGGAGGATTGTAGGAGACTGTACCAGTCTTGATGCCATTAGGAATGTAGGCTATTATTATGCCATGTGGGTGGAGGGGAGACACTTCAGGTTCTGAGAAAAGAAGCTATGGGAAATCAGTCACAGTCAACACAACTCCATGGACCTACAGCCAGATCTAGGTCCCTATGGGACCTTCCACTTCATTCTCCATTCTTAGTATCAGAAACTGACAATTGAGCACATTTTTCTGTTTCCTTGTTTAGTTAAACTTTGCCAATACATAGTAGTAAGCACTGCACAAATTTCTGGAAAAGATTTTTCTATAAATTGGCTTTTCAAAATCCAAAATCCTTTGCATGATACTTTATTTTTATTTTATTTTATTTTATTTTTAATTTATTTATTATTATTATACTTTAAGTTGTAGGGTACATGTGCATAACGTGCAGGTTTGTTACATATGTATACTTGTGCCATGTTGGTGTGCTGCACCCATCAACTCGTCATTTACATCAGGTATAACTCCCAATGCAATCCCTCCCCCCTCCCCCCTCCCCGTGATAGGCCCCGGTGTGTGATGTTCCCCTTCCCGAGTCCAAGTGATCTCATTGTTCAGTTCCCACCTATGAGTGAGAACATGCAGTGTTTGGTTTTCTGTTCCTGTGATAGTTTGCTAAGAATGATGGTTTCCAGCTGCATCCATGTCCCTACAAAGGACACAAACTCATCCTTTTTTATGGCTGCATAGTATTCCATGGTGTATATGTGCCACATTTTCTTAATCCAGTCTGTCACAGATGGACATCTGGGCTGATTCCAAGTCTTTGCTATTGTGAATAGTGCTGCAATAAACATACGTGTGCATGTGTCTTTATAGCAGCATAATTTATAATCCTTTGGGTATATCCCCAGTAATGGGATGGCTGGGTCATATGGTACATCTAGTTCTAGATCCTTGAGGAATCGCCATACTGTTTTCCATAATGGTTGAACTAGTTTACAATCCCACCAACAGTGTAAAAGTGTTCCTATTTCTCCACATCCTCTCCAGCACTTGTTGTTTCCTGACTTTTTAATGATCGCCATTCTAACTGGTGTGAGATGGTATCTCATTGTGGTTTTGATTTGCATTTCTCTGATGGCCAGTGATGATGAGCATTTTTTCATGTGTCTGTTGGCTGTATGAATGTCTTCTTTTGAGAAATGTCTATTCATATCCTTTGCCCACTTTTTGATGGGGTTGTTTGTTTTTTTCTTGTAAATTTGTTTGAGTTCTTTGTAGGTTCTGGATATTAGCCCTTTGTCAGATGAGTAGATTGCAAAAATTTTCTCCCATTCTGTAGGTTGCCTGTTCACTCTGATGGTAGTTTCTTTTGCTGTGCAGAAGCTCTTTAGTTTAATGAGATCCCATTTGTCAATTTTGGCTTTTGCTGCCGTTGCTTTTGGTGTTTTAGACATGAACTCTTTGCCCATGCCTATGTCCTGAATGGTACTACCTAGGTTTTCCTCTAGGATTTTTATGGTATTAGGTCTAACATTTAAGTCTCTAATCCATCTTGAATTAATTTTCGTATAAGGAGTAAGGAAAGGATCCAGTTTCAGCTTTCTACTTATGGCTAGCCAATTTTCCCAGCACCATTTATTAAATAGGGAATCCTTTCCCCATTTCTTGTTTCTCTCAGGTTTGTCAAAGATCAGATGGCTGTAGATGTGTGGTATTATTTCTGAGGACTCTGTTCTGTTCCATTGGTCTATATCTCTGTTTTGGTACCAGTACCATGCTGTTTTGGTTACTGTAGCCTTGTAGTATAGTTTGAAGTCAGGTAGCGTGATGCCTCCAGCTTTGTTCTTTTGACTTAGGATTGTCTTGGAGATGCGGGCTCTTTTTTGGTTCCATATGAACTTTAAAGCAGTTTTTTCCAATTCTGTGAAGAAACTCATTGGTAGCTTGATGGGGATGGCATTGAATCTATAAATTACCTTGGGCAGTATGGCCATTTTCACGATATTGATTCTTCCTATCCATGAGCATGGTATGTTCTTCCATTTGTTTGTGTCCTCTTTTATTTCACTGAGCAGTGGTTTGTAGTTCTCCTTGAAGAGGTCCTTTACATCCCTTGTAAGTTGGATTCCTAGGTATTTGATTCTCTTTGAAGCAATTGTGAATGGAAGTTGATTCATGATTTGGCTCTCTGTTTGTCTGTTACTGGTGTATAAGAATGCTTGTGATTTTTGCACATTAATTTTGTATCCTGAGACTTTGCTGAAGTTGCTTATCAGCTTAAGGAGATTTTGGGCTGAGACAATGGGGTTTTCTAAATATACAATCATGTCATCTGCAAACAGGGACAATTTGACTTCTTCTTTTCCTAACTGAATACCCTTGATTTCTTTCTCTTGCCTAATTGCCCTAGCCAGAACTTCCAACACTATGTTGAATAGGAGTGGTGAGAGAGGGCATCCCTGTCTTGTGCCAGTTTTCAAAGGGAATGCTTCCAGTTTTTGCCCATTCAGTATGATATTGGCTGTGGGTTTGTCATAAATAGCTCTTATTATTTTGAGGTACGTTCCATCAATACCGAATTTATTGAGCGTTTTTAGCATGAAGGGCTGTTGAATTTTGTCAAAAGCCTTTTCTGCATCTATTGAGATAATCATGTGGTTCTTGTCTTTGGTTCTGTTTATATGCTGGATTATGTTTATTGATTTGCGAATGTTGAACCAGCCTTGCATCCCAGGGATGAAGCCCACTTGATCATGGTGGATAAGCTTTTTGATGTGTTGTTGAATCCGGTTTGCCAGTATTTTATTGAGGATTTTTGCATCGATGTTCATCAGGGATATTGGTCTAAAATTCTCTTTTTTGTTGTGTCTCTGCCAGGCTTTGGTATCAGGATGATGTTGGCCTCATAAAATGAGTTAGGGAGGATTCCCTCTTTTTCTATTGATTGGAATAGTTTCAGAAGGAATGGTACCAACTCCTCCTTGTACCTCTGGTAGAATTCAGCTGTGAATCCATCTGGTCCTGGACTTTTTTTGGTTGGTAGGCTATTAATTATTGCCTCAATTTCAGAGCCTACTATTGGTCTATTCAGGGATTCAGCTTCTTCCTGGTTTAGTCTTGGAAGAGTGTAAGTGTCCAGGAAATTATCCATTTCTTCTAGATTTTCCAGTTTATTTGCATAGAGGTGTTTATAGTATTCTCTGATGGTAGTTTGTGTTTCTGTGGGGTCGGTGGTGATATCCCCTTTATCATTTTTAATTGTGTCAATTTGATTCTTCTCTCTTTTCTTCTTTATTAGTCTTGCTAGTGGTCTGTCAATTTTGTTGATCTTTTCAAAAAACCAACTCCTGGATTCATTGATTTTTTGGAGGGTTTTTTGTGTCTCTATCTCCTTCAGTTCTGCTCTGATCTTAGTTATTTCTTGCCTTCTGCTAGCTTTCGAATGTGTTTGCTCTTGCTTCTCTAGTTCTTTTAATTGCGATGTTAGAGTGTCAATTTTAGATCTTTCCTGCTTTCTCTTGTGGGCATTTAGTGCTATAAATTTCCCTCTACACACTGCTTTAAATGTGTCCCAGAGATTCTGGTATGTTGTATCTTTGTTCTCATTGGTTTCAAAGAACATCTTTATTTCTGCCTTCATTTCGTTATGTACCCAGTAGTCATTCAGGAGCAGGTTGTTCAGTTTCCATGTAGTTGAGCGGTTTTGATTGAGTTTCTTAGTCCTGAGTTCTAGTTTGATTGCACTGTGGTCTGAGAGACAGTTTGTTATAATTTCTGTTCTTGTACATTTGCTGAGGAGTGCTTTACTTCCAATTATGTGGTCAATTTTGGAGTAAGTACGATGTGGTGCTGAGAAGAACGTATATTCTGTTGATTTGGGGTGGAGAGTTCTATAGATGTCTATTAGGTCTGCTTGCTGCAGAGATGAGTTCAATTCCTGGATATCCTTGTTAACTTTCTGTCTCGTTGATCTGTCTAATGTTGACAGTGGAGTGTTGAAGTCTCCCATTATTATTGTATGGGAGTCTAAGTCTCTTTGTAAGTCTCTAAGGACTTGCTTTATGAATCTGGGTGCTCCTGTATTGGGTGCATATATATTTAGGATAGTTAGCTCTTCCTGTTGAATTGATCCCTTTACCATTATGTAATGGCCTTCTTTGTCTCTTTTGATCTTTGATGGTTT